>NC_090255.1:30850449-30890449 GCF_037325665.1 Littorina saxatilis
TTTGCGAGCAAGTCTACTCTTTTGCCTGGCTCTGCAGTAAGTCCACATATTTTTCCGTAATCCAGTCATATTCCTTCAAAATGCAATCAATCGGCGGTGACAGACGTGTCGGTCGCGTTTTCCTCTCACCCATACCAGTTTAAGTTCATCCATGCAAACACACTCGCAAAACAGTTTATCACGTAGATACATTTCAAATAGGGAGCAAATGGTTAAATCTAAACCTACATATTTGTTCCCTAAGATTTGCTTCTCTGTCAATAAGCCTAATTACACACGTTCGAGAAAAACAACGTGGAATCAATTCTGAATCGAGTAAGCCAAATGGGTCCCAAACCCGTTTCGCCCGTTCTGCCGACCTGAAACGCAAAACAAAAGAATTGTGCGCTTCAACTAAATTAATTTCTATTCGACTTCATTACTTTCTTGCAACTTATGAACCTTTACTTAAAGCTTTTAAATGGTCTGAAAGTAGTGTTACCGCGTACTTATCGATGCACTCATTCGTTTTATTTTTTCAGCGACGGTCACTTAGTTTAAGGTTGCAAAAGGGCTAAGTCTCGCTGGCAACAGTTTTACCCTGCACAGATCGCAACAGTGCCGCTAGTAGTCTACACTTTGTGTTTGATGGTAGAATGGGATATACAGATTACAACACTCGTGGTTTTTTATATGGCTTGTATTTCAGTCAAGACCCAGCGGGAATATCAATCGAGAGACACTCGCCAGAGGCTCGTGTCTCCCGATGATATTCATCCGCTGGGTCTTGACTGAAATACAAGCCATATAAAAAACCACTCGTGTTGTAACCTATACGTATACCTTGAATCTTGCTGTGTTGAGTCACCCGCCACTGAAGACCACTGAAGCGAATCAGTACTCCTGCGTTCTGTCGCACAAACTTGGATTCAACAAAGACCCCGGAAAACAGTGTGTAGTGTACTAGATAACAACGCACAGGTGTAACTTATCTGAGAACAAAAGAAGCGCAAAGAGGCCATTTATTTTTTACTTGTATCTTGAGTCTTGCTGTGTTAGCCACCCAAGTGAGGTGTATCTGTATTTCTGCGTTCTCTCACACAAACTTGGATTCAACAAAGACTCTGACAAACAGGGAAAAGCATGCTGGATAACAGGGCGCAGGTGCAATCAATTTCGAAGAAAAGACGTTTTAACGAGGTCAATTTTGTTTTGTTTTGCCAAATATGTCTTGCTGTGCTACCCACTGAGATGTAACAGCACTTCCGCGCTCTATCACACAAACTTGGATGTACAAAATCTTCAACAAACAGGGTATAGTGGACGAACAAAAAACCCACACATGTATGTGTAACTTACCTCAGAGGAAAAGAATCGCAATCAGAGGTATTTTTAAAAATTAGTATCTTGAGTCTTGCTGTTTTAGTCTTCCACTGAGAGGGTATCAGTACTCCTGCGTTCTCGCGTTTAACCAGGATTCAACAAAGTTCCCGACAAACAGTAAATAGTGTACTATATACTGAACAAAAATTAGATAAAACACACACACAGGTGTAACTTACTTCAGGGGAAAAGTAGCGCAAAGAAGCACTTTTTAATTCTGTTTTTATCTTGAGTCTTCGGGGCAGTTGAAGCAATTGTATCAGTTGTATCAGTTAGTTAGTTAGTTGTTGCTTTTTGGGTCCAGCGGACCATATA
Source organism: Littorina saxatilis (assembly GCF_037325665.1). Taxonomy (NCBI): domain Eukaryota; kingdom Metazoa; phylum Mollusca; class Gastropoda; order Littorinimorpha; family Littorinidae; genus Littorina; species Littorina saxatilis. Next base: position 30,852,127 of record NC_090255.1, read on the forward strand.
GGCCTTGGCCAAATCAGGACCCCAGTTGTGGCAGTTGCTATGTTAGTCAGCCACTCATGTGTTTGAACACTCCTGTGTGCACTCTCCCACACAAACTTGGATTTACGACAGAGTTCTCGACAAACAGTGCATAGCATGCTGGATAACAACTCGCAAGTATAACTCATACCTTAGAAGAAAAGAAGCATAGAATGAGCAGGTATTTTTCGTACCTTGAGCTCGTGTCCTTCCTGGCAAAAAACAGACCACAGGGATTTCCTTGACCTTTCGTCGAGTACACGACTCCACACTCAGGGAAATTCTGCGAGGTGAAATGCCCGGATCGGATTCACTCTTACTCAGGGTAAGTCAGGGGCGGATCTGGGTTTTGAAAAGGGGGGTGCAAAGTTCTTTTTTTTTTTTTTGTATCTTATCAGCGAAGGCGCGAAGCGCCGAGCATGCTAGGGGGGTCCAGGGGCATGCCCCCCCGGAATTGTTTTTTAAAAAGGAAGCAAAATTGTGCAATCTGGTGCAATCTGAGCGTGTAAAGTGCTATTTTCAGGTGATACATTTTTCTTCTTTTTTGTTTTGTTTTTTTTGTTTGTCCCGCTGGGTGGGGGTGCAATTGCACCCATTGCACCCCCCCCCCAGATCCGCCCCTGGTAAGTTGATGTGCATCAGTTTGTATTGTTTCATCTGCTCACATAATCGGTTTCTCAAGTTCATGGTTGCTATAACACCCGAACATTGCTACAACACTTTTTAGTTTTTTTCCATTGCTGTTTTCTTGATGTTGCATTAACTATCTCTTATCACGACCTGAATTTCGAAGTGACCTAAAATGTACCATTGGTCAGCATGACAATCCCGTATAAGCGACGATTTGGACGCATACTTCGTCCCCTCCTACTACTTCGTCATCGTTATCGCTTGTACTGTATTAAGAGGGTACAACAAAGTTATCGAGAAGGCAAACACTCCTGAGTAGAGACGGACCAGTGCGTATGAATGTTATCATGTTGTTCATTTCGAAATGTTGACCTCGGTTTGTACTTGGCTGTGACGTTAAAGGTTCTGTTCTTCTCGTGGAAGAGATGGTTTGTACTTGGCTGTGACGTTAAAGGTTCTGTTCTTCTCGTGGAAGAGATGGTTTGTACTTGGCTGTGACGTTAAAGGTTCTTTCTTCTCGTGGAAGAGATTGTTTGTACTTGGCTGTGACGTTAAAGGTTCTGTTCTTCTCGTGGAAGAGATGGTTTGTACTTGGCTGTGACGTTAAAGGTTCTTTTCTTCTCGTGGAAGAGATGGTTTGTACTTGGCTGTGACGTTAAAGGTTCTTTTCTTCTCGTGGAAGAGATGGTTTGTACTTGGCTGTGACGTTAAAGGTTCTGTTCTTCTCGTGGAAGAGATGGTTTGTACTTGGCTGTGACGTTAAAGGTTCTTTTCTTCTCGTGGAAGAGATGGTTTGTACTTGGCTGTGACGTTAAAGGTTCTTTTCTTCTCGTGGAAGAGATGGTTTGTACTTGGCTGTGACGTTAAAGGTTCTTTTCTTCTCGTGGAAGAGATGGTTTGTACTTGGCTGTGCCGTTAAAGGTTCTGTTCTTCTCGTGGAAGAGATGGTTTGTACTTGGCTGTGCCGTTAAAGGTTCTGTTCTTCTCGTGGAAGAGATGGTTTGTACTTGGCTGTGACGTTAAAGGTTCTGTTCTTCTCGTGGAAGAGATGGTTTGTACTTGGCTGTGCCGTTAAAGGTTCTGTTCTTCTCGTAGAAGAGATGGTTTGTACTTGGCTGTGACGTTAAAGGTTCTGTTCTTCTCGTGGAAGAGATGGTTTGTACTTGGCTGTGACGTTAAAGGTTCTGTTCTTCTCGTGGAAGAGATGGTTTGTACTTGGCTGTGCCGTTAAAGGTTCTGTTCTTCTCGTAGAAGAGATGGTTTGTACTTGGCTGTGACGTTAAAGGTTCTGTTCTTCTCGTGGAAGAGATGGTTTGTACTTGGCTGTGACGTTAAAGGTTCTGTTCTTCTCGTGGAAGAGATGGTTTGTACTTGGCTGTGACGTTAGAGGTTCTGTTCTTCTCGTAGAAGAGATGGTTTGTACTTGGCTGTGACGTTAAAGGTTCTGTTCTTCTCGTGGAAGAGATGGTTTGTACTTGGCTGTGACGTTAAAGGTTCTGTTCTTCTCGTAGAAGAGATGGTTTGTACTTGGCTGTGACGTTAAAGGTTCTGTTCTTCTCGTAGAAGAGATGGTTTGTACTTGGCTGTGACGTTAAAGGTTCTGTTCTTCTCGTAGAAGAGATGGTTTGTACTTGGCTGTGACGTTAAAGGTTCTGTTCTTCTCGTGGAAGAGATGGTTTGTACTTGGCTGTGACGTTAAAGGTTCTGTTCTTCTCGTAGAAGAGATGGTTTGTACTTGGCTGTGACGTTAAAGGTTCTGTTCTTCTCGTGGAAGAGATGGGTTTGTACTTGGCTGGGAAGTTAAAGGTTCTTTCTTCTCATGGAAGAGATGGTTTGTACTTGGCTGTGCCTTTAAAGGTTCTTTTCTTCTCGTGGAAGAGATGGTTTGTACTTGGCTGTGACGTTAAAGGTTCTTTTCTTCTCGTGGAAGAGATGGTTTGTACTTGGCTGTGCCTTTAAAGGTTCTTTTCTTCTCGTGGAAGAGATGGTTTGTACTTGGCTGTGCCGTTAAAGGTTCTGTTCTTCTCGTGGAAGAGATGGTTTGTACTTGGCTGTGACGTTAAAGGTTCATTTCTTCTCGTAGAAGAGATGGTTTGTACTTGGCTGTGCCGTTAAAGGTTCTGTTCTTCTCGAGGAAGAGATGGTTTGTACTTGGCTGTGCCGTTAAAGGTTCTGTTCTTCTCGAGGAAGAGATGGTTTGTACTTGGCTCGGACGTTAAAGGTTCTGTTCTTCTCGTGGAAGAGATGGTTTGTACTTGGCTGTGACGTTAAAGGTTCTGTTCTTCTCGTGGAAGAGATGGTTTGTACTTGGCTGTGACGTTAAAGGTTCTGTTCTTCTCGTGGAAGAGATGGTTTGTACTTGGCTGTGACGTTAAAGGTTCTGTTCTTCTCGTGGAAGAGATGGTTTGTACTTGGCTGTGACGTTAAAGGTTCTGTTCTTCTCGTAGAAGAGATGGTTTGTACTTGGCTGTGACGTTAAAGGTTCTGTTCTTCTCGTGGAAGAGATTGTTTGTACTTGGCTGTGACGTTAAAGGTTCTTTTCTTCTCGTGGAAGAGATGGTTTGTACTTGGCTGTGACGTTAAAGGTTCTGTTCTTCTCGTGGAAGAGATGGTTTGTACTTGGCTGTGACGTTAAAGGTTCTGTTCTTCTCGTGGAAGAGATGGTTTGTACTTGGCTGTGCCGTTAAAGGTTCTGTTCTTCTCGTAGAAGAGATGGTTTGTACTTGGCTGTGACGTTAAAGGTTCTGTTCTTCTCGTGGAAGAGATGGTTTGTACTTGGCTGTGACGTTAAAGGTTCTTTCTTCTCGTGGAAGAGATTGTTTGTACTTGGCTGTGACGTTAAAGGTTCTGTTCTTCTCGTGGAAGAGATGGTTTGTACTTGGCTGTGACGTTAAAGGTTCTTTCTTCTCGTGGAAGAGATGGTTTGTACTTGGCTGTGACGTTAAAGGTTCTGTTCTTCTCGTGGAAGAGATGGTTTGTACTTGGCTGTGCCGTTAAAGGTTCTGTTCTTCTCGTAGAAGAGATGGTTTGTACTTGGCTGTGACGTTAAAGGTTCTGTTCTTCTCGTGGAAGAGATGGTTTGTACTTGGCTGTGACGTTAAAGGTTCTGTTCTTCTCGTAGAAGAGATGGTTTGTACTTGGCTGTGAAGTTAAAGGTTCTGTTCTTCTCGTAGAAGAGATGGTTTGTACTTGGCTGTGACGTTAAAGGTTCTGTTCTTCTCGTAGAAGAGATGGTTTGTACTTGGCTGTGACGTTAAAGGTTCTGTTCTTCTCGTAGAAGAGATGGTTTGTACTTGGCTGTGACGTTAAAGGTTCTGTTCTTCTCGTAGAAGAGATGGTTTGTACTTGGCTGTGACGTTAAAGGTTCTGTTCTTCTCGTAGAAGAGATGGTTTGTACTTGGCTGTGACGTTAAAGGTTCTGTTCTTCTCGTGGAAGAGATGGTTTGTACTTGGCTGTGACGTTAAAGGTTCTGTTCTTCTCGTGGAAGAGATGGTTTGTACTTGGCTGTGACGTTAAAGGTTCTGTTCTTCTCGTGGAAGAGATGGGTTTGTACTTGGCTGGGAAGTTAAAGGTTCTTTCTTCTCGTGGAAGAGATGGTTTGTACTTGGCTGTGCCTTTAAAGGTTCTTTTCTTCTCGTGGAAGAGATGGTTTGTACTTGGCTGTGACGTTAAAGGTTCTTTTCTTCTCGTGGAAGAGATGGTTTGTACTTGGCTGTGCCTTTAAAGGTTCTTTTCTTCTCGTGGAAGAGATGGTTTGTACTTGGCTGTGCCGTTAAAGGTTCTTTTCTTCTCGTGGAAGAGATGGTTTGTACTTGGCTGTGCCGTTAAAGGTTCTGTTCTTCTCGTGGAAGAGATGGTTTGTACTTGGCTGTGACGTTAAAGGTTCTGTTCTTCTCGTGGAAGAGATGGTTTGTACTTGGGTGTGACGTTAAAGGTTCATTTCTTCTCGTAGAAGAGATGGTTTGTACTTGGCTGTGCCGTTAAAGGTTCTGTTCTTCTCGAGGAAGAGATGGTTTGTACTTGGCTGTGCCGTTAAAGGTTCTGTTCTTCTCGAGGAAGAGATGGTTTGTACTTGGCTGGGACGTTAAAGGTTCTGTTCTTCTCGTGGAAGAGATGGTTTGTACTTGGCTGTGACGTTAAAGGTTCTGTTCTTCTCGTGGAAGAGATGGTTTGTACTTGGCTGTGACGTTAAAGGTTCTGTTCTTCTCGTGGAAGAGATGGTTTGTACTTGGCTGTGACGTTAAAGGTTCTGTTCTTCTCGTGGAAGAGATGGTTTGTACTTGGCTGTGACGTTAAAGGTTCTGTTCTTCTCGTAGAAGAGATGGTTTGTACTTGGCTGTGACGTTAAAGGTTCTGTTCTTCTCGTGGAAGAGATTGTTTGTACTTGGCTGTGACGTTAAAGGTTCTTTTCTTCTCGTGGAAGAGATGGTTTGTACTTGGCTGTGACGTTAAAGGTTCTTTCTTCTCGTGGAAGAGATGGTTTGTACTTGGCTGTGACGTTAAAGGTTCTGTTCTTCTCGTGGAAGAGATGGTTTGTACTTGGCTGTGCCTTTAAAGGTTCTTTTCTTCTCGTGGAAGAGATGGTTTGTACTTGGCTGTGACGTTAAAGGTTCTTTTCTTCTCGTGGAAGAGATGGTTTGTACTTGGCTGTGCCTTTAAAGGTTCTTTTCTTCTCGTGGAAGAGATGGTTTGTACTTGGCTGTGCCGTTAAAGGTTCTTTTCTTCTCGTGGAAGAGATGGTTTGTACTTGGCTGTGCCGTTAAAGGTTCTGTTCTTCTCGTGGAAGAGATGGTTTGTACTTGGCTGTGACGTTAAAGGTTCTGTTCTTCTCGTGGAAGAGATGGTTTGTACTTGGCTGTGACGTTAAAGGTTCTGTTCTTCTCGTGGAAGAGATGGTTTGTACTTGGGTGTGACGTTAAAGGTTCATTTCTTCTCGTAGAAGAGATGGTTTGTACTTGGCTGTGCCGTTAAAGGTTCTGTTCTTCTCGAGGAAGAGATGGTTTGTACTTGGCTGTGCCGTTAAAGGTTCTGTTCTTCTCGAGGAAGAGATGGTTTGTACTTGGCTCGGACGTTAAAGGTTCTGTTCTTCTCGTGGAAGAGATGGTTTGTACTTGGCTGTGACGTTAAAGGTTCTGTTCTTCTCGTGGAAGAGATGGTTTGTACTTGGCTGTGACGTTAAAGGTTCTGTTCTTCTCGTGGAAGAGATGGTTTGTACTTGGCTGTGACGTTAAAGGTTCTGTTCTTCTCGTGGAAGAGATGGTTTGTACTTGGCTGTGACGTTAAAGGTTCTGTTCTTCTCGTAGAAGAGATGGTTTGTACTTGGCTGTGACGTTAAAGGTTCTGTTCTTCTCGTAGAAGAGATGGTTTGTACTTGGCTGTGACGTTAAAGGTTCTGTTCTTCTCGTGGAAGAGATGGTTTGTACTTGGCTGTGACGTTAAAGGTTCTTTCTTCTCGTTGAAGAGATTGTTTGTACTTGGCTGTGACGTTAAAGGTTCTTTCCTTCTCGTGGAAGAGATTGTTTGTACTTGGCTGTGACGTTAAAGGTTCTTTCTTCTCGTGGAAGAGATTGTTTGTACTTGGCTGTGACGTTAAAGGTTCTGTTCTTCTCGTGGAAGAGATGGTTTGTACTTGGCTGTGAAGTTAAAGGTTCTGTTCTTCTCGTAGAAGAGATGGTTTGTACTTGGCTGTGACGTTAAAGGTTCTGTTCTTCTCGTAGAAGAGATGGTTTGTACTTGGCTGTGACGTTAAAGGTTCTGTTCTTCTCGTAGAAGAGATGGTTTGTACTTGGCTGTGACGTTAAAGGTTCTGTTCTTCTCGTAGAAGAGATGGTTTGTACTTGGCTGTGACGTTAAAGGTTCTGTTCTTCTCGTAGAAGAGATTGTTTGTACTTGGCTGTGACGTTAAAGGTTCTGTTCTTCTCGTGGAAGAGATGGTTTGTACTTGGCTGTGACGTTAAAGGTTCTGTTCTTCTCGTGGAAGAGATGGTTTGTACTTGGCTGTGACGTTAAAGGTTCTGTTCTTCTCGTGGAAGAGATGGGTTTGTACTTGGCTGGGAAGTTAAAGGTTCTTTCTTCTCGTGGAAGAGATGGTTTGTACTTGGCTGTGACGTTAAAGGTTCTTTTCTTCTCGTGGAAGAGATGGTTTGTACTTGGCTGTGCCTTTAAAGGTTCTTTTCTTCTCGTGGAAGAGATGGTTTGTACTTGGCTGTGACGTTAAAGGTTCTTTTCTTCTCGTGGAAGAGATGGTTTGTACTTGGCTGTGCCTTTAAAGGTTCTTTTCTTCTCGTGGAAGAGATGGTTTGTACTTGGCTGTGCCGTTAAAGGTTCTTTTCTTCTCGTGGAAGAGATGGTTTGTACTTGGCTGTGCCGTTAAAGGTTCTGTTCTTCTCGTGGAAGAGATGGTTTGTACTTGGCTGTGACGTTAAAGGTTCTGTTCTTCTCGTGGAAGAGATGGTTTGTACTTGGCTGTGACGTTAAAGGTTCTGTTCTTCTCGTGGAAGAGATGGTTTGTACTTGGGTGTGACGTTAAAGGTTCATTTCTTCTCGTAGAAGAGATGGTTTGTACTTGGCTGTGCCGTTAAAGGTTCTGTTCTTCTCGAGGAAGAGATGGTTTGTACTTGGCTGTGCCGTTAAAGGTTCTGTTCTTCTCGAGGAAGAGATGGTTTGTACTTGGCTGGGACGTTAAAGGTTCTGTTCTTCTCGTGGAAGAGATGGTTTGTACTTGGCTGTGACGTTAAAGGTTCTGTTCTTCTCGTGGAAGAGATGGTTTGTACTTGGCTGTGACGTTAAAGGTTCTGTTCTTCTCGTGGAAGAGATGGTTTGTACTTGGCTGTGACGTTAAAGGTTCTGTTCTTCTCGTGGAAGAGATGGTTTGTACTTGGCTGTGACGTTAAAGGTTCTGTTCTTCTCGTAGAAGAGATGGTTTGTACTTGGCTGTGACGTTAAAGGTTCTGTTCTTCTCGTGGAAGAGATTGTTTGTACTTGGCTGTGACGTTAAAGGTTCTTTTCTTCTCGTGGAAGAGATGGTTTGTACTTGGCTGTGACGTTAAAGGTTCTTTCTTCTCGTGGAAGAGATGGTTTGTACTTGGCTGTGACGTTAAAGGTTCTGTTCTTCTCGTGGAAGAGATGGTTTGTACTTGGCTGTGCCGTTAAAGGTTCTGTTCTTCTCGTAGAAGAGATGGTTTGTACTTGGCTGTGACGTTAAAGGTTCTGTTCTTCTCGTGGAAGAGATGGTTTGTACTTGGCTGTGACGTTAAAGGTTCTGTTCTTCTCGTAGAAGAGATGGTTTGTACTTGGCTGTGACGTTAAAGGTTCTGTTCTTCTCGTAGAAGAGATGGTTTGTACTTGGCTGTGACGTTAAAGGTTCTGTTCTTCTCGTAGAAGAGATGGTTTGTACTTGGCTGTGACGTTAAAGGTTCTGTTCTTCTCGTAGAAGAGATGGTTTGTACTTGGCTGTGACGTTAAAGGTTCTGTTCTTCTCGTGGAAGAGATGGTTTGTACTTGGCTGTGACGTTAAAGGTTCTGTTCTTCTCGTGGAAGAGATGGTTTGTACTTGGCTGTGCCGTTAAAGGTTCTGTTCTTCTCGTGGAAGAGATGGTTTGTACTTGGCTGTGACGTTAAAGGTTCTTTCTTCTCGTGGAAGAGATGGTTTGTACTTGGCTGTGACGTTAAAGGTTCTGTTCTTCTCGTGGAAGAGATGGTATTCACCACCACAGGTCTGTCCAGTTTTTTTATTTTTTTATTTTTACATTTAGTCAAGTTCTGACTAAATGTTTTAACATAGAGGGGGAATCGAGACGAGGGTCGTGGTGTATGAGTGTGTGTGTGTGTGTGTGTGTGTGTGTCTGTCTGTCTGTCTGTGCGTGTGTGTGTGTAGAGCGATTCAGACTAAACTACTGGACCGATCTTTATGAAATTTGACATGAGAGTTTCTGGGAATGATGTCCCCGGATTTTTTTTTCATTTTTGCGATAAATGTCTTTGATGACGTCATATCCGGCTTTTTGTAAAAGTTGAGGCGGCACTGTCACACCCTCATTTTTCAATCAAATTGATTGAAATTTTGGCCAAGCAATCTTCGACGAAGGCCGGACTTCGGTATTGCATTTCAGCTGGTGGCTTAAAAATTAATTAATGACTTTGGTCATTCAAAATCTGAAAATTGTAAAGAAATTTTTTTTTAATAAAACGATCTAAATTTACGTTCATCTTATTTGTCATCATTTCCTGATTCCAAAAACATATAGATATGTTATATTTGGATTAAAAACAAGCTCTGAAAATTAAAAATATAAAAATTATGATCAAAATTAAATTTTCGAAATCAATTTTAAAACACTTTCATCTTTTTCCTTGTCGGTTCCTGATTCCAAAAACATATAGATATGATATGTTTGGATTAAAACCACGCTCAGAAAGTTAAAACGAAGAGAGATACAGAAAAGCGTGCTATCCTTCTCAGCGCAACTACTACCCCGCTCTTCTTGTCAATTTCACTGCCTTTGCCACGAGCGGTGGACTGACGATGCTACGAGTATACGGTCTTGCTGAAAAATTGCAGTGCGTTCAGTTTCATTCTGTGAGTTCGACAGCTTGACTAAATGTTGTATTTTCGCCTTACGCGACTTGCTTTTACATTCAGTCAAGTTTTGACTAATTGTTTTAACATAGAGGGGGAATCGAGACGAGGGTCGTGGTGTATGTGTGTGTGTGTGTGTGTGTGTGTGTGTGTGTGTGTGTGTGTGTGTGTGTGTGTGTGTGTGTGTCTGTGCGTGTGTGTGTGTAGAGCGATTCAGACCAAACTACTGGACCGATCTTTATGAAATTTGACATGAGAGTTCCTGGGAATGATATCCCCGGACGTTTTTTTCTTTTTTTCGATAAATACCTTTGATGACGTCATATGCGGCTTTTTGTAAAAGTTGAGGCGGCACTGTCACACCCTCATATTTCAATCAAATTGATTGAAATTTTGGCCAAGCAATCTTCGACGAAGGCCTGACTTCGGTATTGCATTTCAACTTGGTGGCTTAAAAATTAATTAATGACTTTGGTTATTAAAGATCGGAAAATTGTAAAAAAAGATTGTTTTATAAAACGATCCAAATTTACGTTCATCTTATTTTTCATCATTTTCTGATTCCAAAAACATATAAATACTAGAGGAATACCCGGCTTCGCCGGGGTGAATCGCGAGACAGAGACAGACAGCGTGGCGGTTCACCACAATCACCTTTGAAGGCGAAGTCCTGTCAAACGGGATTGAGAATTTTAGAGCTTATTTCTTAGCCCTATATTATCTGCTGTGGCTTCTCAAATGCCAGAACATACAGACAGATGATGATGATAAAATCGTTTATTTAACGTCACTCTGTAAAAACATTGGCGACATTTGTCTTAGATTAAGAACACACACAGGCACGCACACAAACTTTCCCTTTATGTACAGTGGTTCACCACCCTCCCGCCCCCCGCACACTCTCGCTCATTTAATTAAAAATGGTGTTAAGAGATACTTGGATATAAAATGGTATTTTTAAAATTTCTGATAAAAATATATAGTAGCTGTATGAGAAGCAATGGCGTCAGCCGCAGCAACGCCTCTTCATATCCAGGGACCAAGTGGGTACGTGTGCATAAGTCCAGCGATAAGTTTGGGACCTTGCCACCCAAGGTCTTTATTAAAACTTAAAAGATAGCTTAATTTTTCCTTTGAGGTATTTGGCAGAATATTTCTATTTGAGTTTATAAACTGAGTCAGGGGTTGAAAGTGGCATGAGTTCAAATCACACTCCAAAGTCAAATGAGCAATGGTGAGGTCGGATTGACAGGTGCATTTAAGCTCTAGAAATTGGTAATTCCCAGCTTCTGCCCTTAGGCGGTTAATCCTTTTTATTACACGTGGGCATGCATTATAGGTGTTCATCTGTTTTGATGGGGCTTCCCGAATGAGCCAGCCAGAGCTTATAGCCTTGTGCATATATTTGTTCCTCCATTCTCTCCAGAGAAGAGAGTCTGTAAGGCTACTGATCTCAGAAGCAGACAATGGCAGGTCTACCTCGGAGGCGCCTATGCCTTGGGCAGCTTCTTTAGCGGCTTTGTCCGCTTTCTCGTTGCCAGGCACGTTCACGTGTGCTGGACACCAGACCAGGTTAATCTCGCTTCCTTTTTTTATAATTTTATTTGCCAGCTCCTTTATGGCAATGACAAGATCATGTCTTTTTGATCTTTTGTTAGATCTTAATGCTTCAATGGCTGCTTTGGAGTCAGAGAAAAAAAACTATCTTTTGAGGAGGAGTGTTCTTGAGATTGAGATGAACAAGCGACATGCAGATGGCAAGGAGCTCAGCTGAGAAGATCGAGTTTCTGTTGCACAGTTTAAATTTCCCAGTCATGTCATCGCTGGGGATTACAAAAGCTGCGCCAGCCTTCTTGTCATCCAACACTGACCCGTCTGTGTAAACATGAACATGGCCTTTGTATTCAGTATCAATGTGCTCAAGGGCTTGTATCCTGAGTAATAACTGATCATCCTTTGTAGCTGTGCAATATTCTGTGTCAAAATTCATTTCTTTCATTGTCCATGAGGGATCACGAGATATGGGGTTTTGGGCCACATCATTTGGGTCGACACTGATTTCACTAAAGAGTGAAGCATTGAATTGAGCCAGTGAGGAGAAAGTAGTGCCAAAGTGGGCCTTTTTGTTTTGGACATGATTGTAATGCGGTTGTAGCTCCTCTTTTGTTGAGTTTTGCACTGTGTTGGCTCGAACATTGTAATCTGCGCAGCACTTACGCCGCCACATGTCAAGAGGGAGGAATCCTGCTTGGTGGTATACAATGGATACAGGCAGACAAAAACCGCTAGACCCCATCACAAACAGAACTCTACAATCCACAGGTTTTTGCCCACACACACACACACAAACACACACACACACACACAGAAGCCGTATATATATATGTATATCTATATCTATAAATATATAGAGATAGGTGACAGTGTATTTTTCGCGTGGCTATAAACTGATTCGACCTTTTCACTTTGACAGTAAGAACAACTTACGGGTGCAAGGGAAGCGTTCTGGACAGCGCAGTGACATTCTAAAAATAGTAACTTAGAAACGGGAATATGGATTGAAGCCACACGAAGGCGCAAAACACTGGAGAAGATAAGGAAGAGTTACTGGGAATGGTGAATTCGCCGGGGTGAATCGCGAGACAGAGACAGACAGCGTGGCGGTTCACCACAATCACCTTTGAAGGCGAAGTCCTGTCAAACGGGATTGAGAATTTTAGAGCTTATTTCTTAGCCCTATATTATCTGCTGTGGCTTCTCAAATGCCAGAACATACAGACAGACAAAAGCCGCTAGACCACATCACAAACAGAACTCTACAATACACAGGTTTTTGCCCACACACACACACAAACACACACACACACACAGATAACTAAGAGAAGCCGTATATATATATATGTATATCTATATCTATAAATATATAGAGATAGGTGAGAGTGTATTTTTCGCGTGGCTATAAATTGATTCGACCTTTTCACTTTGACAGTAAGAACAACTTACGGGTGCAAGGGAAGCGTTCTGGACAGCGCAGTGACATTCTAAAAATAGTAAATTACAAACGGGAATATGGATTGAAGCCACACGAAGGAAGGGAGATAAACGCAAAACACTGGAGAAGATAAGGAAGAGTTACTTATAATGGTGAAATGAACACAAAAACCAAAATCGGTTCAGCGCTGCGCGCTGAGAGCACGTGTTGAAATATCTCATCGATGATATTGTGTCCGGGGTGTAGCTGAATACGGTGTCCAAATTTGAAAAAGATCCACCGAGAACATTGGCGTTGTGATGTGGTGTAGCGGCTTTGGTGTGTCGGTATGGGGGCCCGGGTAGCTGAGGTGGAACCAAAATCGGTTCAGCGCTGCGCGCTGAGAGCACGTGTTGAAATATCGACCAGGTTGTGTCCTGTCCCGGGTCTACCTGAATATGCCCACCAAATTTGAAGCAGATCCATCGAGAACTTTGGCCGTGCATCGCGAACTCACAGACAGACACACAGACAGACACACAGACAGACACACAGACAGACACAAGTCGTATATATAATTATATAGATGTTATATTTGAAATAAAAACAAGCTCTGAAAATTAAAAATATAACAATTATGATCAAAATTAAATTTTCGAAATCAACTTAAAAACACTTTCATCGTATTCCTTGTCGGTTCCTGATTCCAAAAAACATATAGATATGATATGTTTGGATCAAAAACACGCTCAGAAAGTTAAAACGAAGAGAGGTACAGAAAAGCGTGCTATCCTTCTCAGCGCAACTACCCCGCTCTTCTTGTCAATTTCACTGCCTTTGCCACGAGTAGTGGACTGACGATGTTACGAGTATACGGTCTTGCTGAAAAATTGCAGTGCGTTCAGTTTCATTCTGTGAGTTCGACAGCTTGACTAAATGTTGTATTTTCGCCTTACGCGACTTGTTTTTACATTTAGTCAAGTTTTGACTAAATGTTTTAACATAGAGGGGGAATCGAGACGAGGGTCGTGGTGTATGTGTGTGTGTGTGTGTGTGTGTGTGTGTGTGTCTGTGTGTGTCTGTGTGTGTCTGTGTGTGTCTGTGTGTGTCTGTGCGTGTGTGTGTGTAGAGCGATTCAGACCAAACTACTGGACCGATCTTTATGAAATTTGACATGAGAGTTCCTGGGAATGATATCCCCGGACGTTTTTGGCTCACGTAAGTGTAGCCTATGCGATGGTAAACTTTGTCTGTCTGTGCGTGCGTGCGTATGTATGTATGTATGTATGTGTGTATGTCTGTGGTAGAAACTTTAACATTTTTGGCTAAACACCGAAATACTCATTTCACGTGGTTAATTTTCAAGCACCATCTTCAAATTATTGAAGCAATGATCAACATTGTGTCGGCATGTGTGTAGTTAAAGCGTGTATCTAAAGAAAACGGGTGGTGGGGGGTTTTGAAGGGGTACAAGCAGTTGACTGATTTGTGTCGTGTTTGGCATGTAGACGGCAGGTCAGGTGTCAAGATCAGGTCAGGGGTCGCGCGAAGGATTGTGGTCCAGTTCTCACCTCGCCGATTTGCCGGGGAAGACGATTTCATGTTGTTCGGTTTCTAAGCTCCAGAAAAGTAAATAAAGAAGATACCAAAGGGAGATTTCCTACAATTTGATCTGCACAGCGTGTTTCCAATGTCCACGCGAGGAAAAGCTGTCGAAAGCGCGGCAGTCAGTGTCGATCTTGCAGCCGTATCCCGGTAAGTTCAGAGACAGACTGTCTTGTGTCTCCCACTCTGATAACGTGTCACCTACTGTTAATCCGTTTTGTTTTAATTTCTTTTTATTTCAGCAGACACGGCTGTCAAACACAGTGCTAGGCAGTCACCTCTAGTGAAATGAGTTGATCTAGTCTTAAGTACTTTGCAACAACTTCCTTGAACGTGAAAGACAGTTTTTGAATGCTAGATCTGTATCGCGTTTCATTCCAGACTCGATCCTCTCTTTGATTGTAGATCTACTGTTTGCTGTTTACGCACTATCATATATTCGCTATGTAACGTTTGGTAAGCTTACCTTGCAACAGCTTTCTTGTCTTTGTTGGCATTTCTGGCTGTGTTGACCGTCAGAATTATTTTAAGAACCAGGCGAGTTGATATGATGCGTTAGTTTTAACTGTGTGTGTGCGTGTGTGTGTGTGTGTGTGTGTGTGTGTGTGTGTGTGTGTGTGTGTGTGTGTGTGTGTTTGTGTGTGTGTGTGTTACGGAGTGAGTGAGTTTGTGTTATGTTACTGTTTGTTGATTTCTTACGGGAGCCTTGAAGGCTTCGCCTCTTGTTTTCTTTTTTTCGATAAATACCTTTGATGACGTCATATGCGGCTTTTTGTAAAAGTTGAGGCGGCACTGTCACACCCTCATATTTCAATCAAATTGATTGAAATTTTGGCCAAGCAATCTTCGACGAAGGCCGGACTTCGGTATTGCATTTCAGCTTGGTGGCTTAAAAATTAATTAATGACTTTGGTCATTAAAAATCGGAAAATTGTAAAAAAAAAAATTTTTATAAAACGATCCAAATTTACGTTCATCTTATTTTTCATCATTTTCTGATTCCAAAAACATATAAATATGTTATATTTGGATTAAAAACAAGCTCTGAAAATTAAAAATATAAAAAATATGATCAAAATTAAATTTTCGAAATCAACTTAAAAACACTTTCATCGTATTCCTTGTCGGTTCCTGATTGCAAAAACATATAGATATGATATGTTTGGATTAAAAACACGCTCAGAAAGTTAAAACGAAGAGAGGTACGGAAAAGCGTGCTATCCTTCTCAGCGCAACTACTACCCCGCTCTTCTTGTCAATTTCACTGCCTTTGCCACGAGCGGTGGACTGAAGAGAAAGGGGGAATGTACGTTCTGGCTCACTGATTCCGACAGACCCTAAATATTAACCAAAAATAGGCTTCTGGATTAAACTTTTACTAAAATGAAACATGCGACAAAATCAGAAAAATACTGCATAAATCCATACAAAAAAAATACAGTAAAGTAAGGTTGTTTTGAACCAATTCCGGGTCTGTCGGAATCAGTAACCCAGAACGTACATTCCCCCTTTCTCTTATACAACATTCTTAAAGGCATATGTACGCGCTCCCGTGTTTACAAAGTGTAGTTTGCCCATAATCGATGTCAAACGCACCATAAGACCATATAATGACGATATGTCACCATGCGCGGACCATAATACATGCATTACAGCTTGTTCTAGCCTCTGAAAAAGTGAGGATGTCAACAAAGCGGCGGTGTTAGCTCCCTTGCATCAACGTTACATGTGTTGCCAAATCTATAAATAGGACGATCCAGATCAAAATGAAAATTAACATATCTCAACATTGAAGGGGTCCTAGACCACAATATTTTGCAGGGAACTTAATTTAGCATGTCTCCAGCTGTTGGTAAAGCAATTAGCGTGTATAGTCATCGAGTACATATGCCTTTAAGCTCAATACGCTCTCTCATTTACAAACTTTACTTCATATGTTCTTTCACTGTTAGAATTATATCTGATACATGCAATGTGACTGTCTAAACGAATAGTTAACTCTTTACAAGTGATTCTATTTTTTCTTTTTCTTCCCGTCCTATTTGAATCCCCTTTTTTAACAAGAGGCGAAGCCTTCAAGGCTCACGTAAGAAATAGACAAACAGTAACACAAACTCAATCACCCCGTCACACATACACACCCACACACACAGTAAGCTTAGGTGACACTGTGCAAGAAAGAGAGACACTAGATCTAGATCTGTCTGTCGATCTGCATGTAGCCTACTTACAGGGACACGACTGCCAAAAAGTCTCGGCCCGCTCAAAATAACAATGACCGAGACCACACACACCACGCGAGAGAGAAAGACTACAGGGAGGCATGCCGTCATGATGCATTAATTGACGTCAAACACTTTTGACCGTGACGTAATCTTATGCGAGCTTTATCCGTAGTCTTGGATAACCACTCACACATAGACTCGGAAATGTTAAAGTTTCTACCACAGACATACACACGCACAAACACACACACACACGCACACACACACGCACAAACGCACAAACGCACAGACAGACAAAGTTACGATCGCATAGGCTACACTTCGTGAGCCAAAAACTGCTTTTTCAGATCTTCTATATCGATTGGCTTGTTATATTCAGCTCGTGTTTTTGTTTGAATACTTGCTTTCTTACTTTTGTAGTCATCAAAGTCTGTTTGTATCTGTTTGAATTCTTCGTCAGAAACTTTTGAATCTTCAAGTGCTTTACTGATAGACAGTTTTAGGCTAGACAATTTTGATGATGCAAGAGTGGAAATGGATTCGTGTTTTTCAAGCTTTTTCACAATTTTTTTCATTATAGCTGATGCTATAAATGATAAACCACCAACTGCTGCTGCGACACCACCTAGGATTAGAGAAACTGGAGTCCCTACTCCGGTAGCTAACAGAATTGTTCCCGTTACACCTGCAGCTGATGCAAGGATAGTAGAACCAGTGCTGGCATTAGAAAGGCTGTTGTAAGTTGTTGAGTACTTACGTCTAGCGCGAGAATATTTTTCTAATTCATCTTCTAGTTGTTTTTGTATATTACTAATGTGTGCCAGTCTGAATTGTTGACTTTCTGCTGCACTTTCATCAATATTAGGATAAAGCTTCACACTGCTAGTCATCTTTTTAATGCAAAATATAAAATATTTATCTTAATTCTCACTGGCCAGTGTTTCTGCTAAGCTTTGAAGCTGTTCATTGCTTAACACCTTATCTGTATAGTAGAAAGCAATCAAATCAAGATAAGTAAGATTAATACTTCTTATTTCTGTTAAATTATTTATATCTGCGTTAACAACAACATTTTGGTTTGACGTCTGTTTCTTTATTGTGTTAGAATCCTTTTGAACAGCAATAAATACTCTGACTTCTTCAACATTTAATGGTCTCCAGTTGAGATTTATTCCTCTCATTAGAACAGTGTTTGTGGTTTCTTCCCTTTTCCTGACAACTATATCAAATATCATAGTTGCTTTCTGCCCTATTGGAAGCTTGGGTATAAAATCGACAATGGTGTCAGCGTCCTTTTCAACACTTTGTTTTCTGTGAATGAGATAGTTGTTCTTATGGAAAGGTTTAACTGCAACTTCTCCCCTGCTGTTAATCGCAGGAACAAGGCTAACAATTAGTGGTTTAGCATTGATTGACTTACGGAATGTGTCGTCTTTTCCAACAAGAGTGTATGGACTCACAAATTCAAACTTCATTTCCCAGTCAATCTTTTTCATAACAGGACTAAGTACCCATTTTTTATTCTGATGTTTCCACATGTAGTATGTGTCATCGACAATTGGATCAGGTACATTAACATCACGGATTTGACCTAGTTTGAGAAATCTTGGTTTCTTTTCATCGTCGATTTCCTTTCTCTTGTAATAACCAGTGTCTGTAAACTCGAATGCATACACTGCACCAACTTCAGCAGTGCTCTCAAAGTCGATAGCGTCTGCTAAATCTTTCAACTCTATAGTTGAACATGCAACAGGATAAACTATTGTAGGTCCACTCGACATTTTAATACTCAATATTTTATAGAACTATTTCCAATGTAATGTTAAACAAACAATCAACTGGTTGTCCACTTTGATTTTTCAGATCAATGTGTAGGAATTCATGACACCCTTCCTCCAAGTCCTTGAACTGAAGTGTCTTAAATGTTGGCACGTGCATTTTACAAAAAGAGGCATCACTCGGTGGAAGAATCCTAAGCAGATCAGAACGCTGATCATTAAACAGATTATAGGATGTGTTAAGCTCTCTCATGTGAACAAACAGTACACTGTTAACATCCATGTCAATGGGACGTGTTCCCTTGTATGCATTTGTAATTCCAAGCATATCAAGGAGTTTGGTTGGAAACTCAAATGATCTGTTTACTTCTCTAGTTTTGGGCATAGTAAGAGTAGCAATGAGACTTGCATGATTTAAACTCGCTGTAATACCTACTGGAGCAAACAATTCTTTCTCTAAAGTGCAGAAGTCATAGTAACCATCTTCTACAGAATGTTTTTTATCATTAATTCTAACCCAGTTGTTATCCTTTTTTTTACTGATATTATACCAAGTAACCTTGTACATAATTTCATGCAGTGCAACTTTCATTCCTCCATTTTGATTGTTGATAGGGTTTGCAAGTTTAACTGGCACACTAGTCTTCACATTTGTTAGTGTGATAAACATTTTTTTATTCAACAACAAAAATGAGTCAGTATAAATTCAACAAAGACGTTAAATACAAAACTGGACCATATTACAATCCAAAGACTATTTCTTTCCATGAGTTGGACTTTGCTGTAACAGAAACAGAATCCATTCGCGTTAAAGTGCCTGACCCATTCCATTCTTACCTAAATCCCCCAATCAAAAATGATAGTGTTCCAAAGATGTGGAACTCTCACCCAATTCAGTTCTATCAGAATCAGTTAAACTTTGCAATATTCTGTGCAACCACAGGATGTGGAGTGTCCTTTGCAGACCACATGAATAATTCAAACTTACCGACAAAGTGTGTGTACACATTTCACGTTTACTATCAGTGCAGGAGAATCTTGTCTGAACTTCAGGCACCAATGCCGCATGAAAAGAGCTGGAACCCATTCAACAATAGGATAAACATGAAAGTGTATGAGCGTCTCTGCAATGAATTCAATATAGATTTTAAGACCGACTTTAGGCAAAAGCAAGACAAAAACCATGGCATGGGAACACTATATTTATGGGGTGTCCACAGGAGGTATAATTTTGATTACTGGCCAGGTCATACATCTTTTTCTTCAAATGTGCAGGTACAGTTAGGATCAATAGAACAACAGCACCACAATGCATGGACTACTTTTATATTAGACACCGGCAAAGGTTTCACTGGATCAGGTGTTGAAAGGATCAATGAATCTATCCGAACATATGCGTGGTGCTTGCTAGGCTCGCAGGCACAGACACGATCAAACATAATGAGAACAAGCACAGGGTTTGATGCACAGAAACAGTTGTTATCAAATTTAGAAGATGTCATAAACTCTGCAGTTGATCTGCCTTCCAGCATCAAAAGGTATCAAGACTCTCTCCGTTATGCAAGATCAAAAGTTGACTTTGCTGTTGGTAACCGCCTTTACATGTTACCTTCTGATCTCCAGCTGCAGATTGGAACAATAACAAATTATAACAATGAAATAATTATTGCTAGTGACACCCAGCCGCTTGGAAAGGGTGAAGAACTGAATTCAGAAATCAGAACGATGCTACAGCCATATCACAATGAACAGAAACAAAGCGTGACAAGTGAAGATCACGCTGCAGGTGAAGATCATTCTGTCACTAGTGATGATCAAGCTGTTAGTATTAGTGATGATCATGAATCGCAGAAGACTGCTCTAGTAATTGGTGGAGTGGGTGTAGGCTTACTTTTGCTTTATTCTCGTTAGCAGAACACCAGCAATTAAAACTATTAGAGTCCAGAGATGTTCAGCCATGAAACCAACAACTTTACCTGCAAAAGATAACAGCCAGCTAACAATTGAACCAATGATTCCTGGAAGTGCATCCAAAGCTTTTGCTGCTAGTTTCTTTAATAGTTCTGCAATGTGTTTGAGTTGTTTCTTTACCCATCCCGGATCAGATGGAGGTGAAGGTGGAGGTGGAGGTGTGACAGTGCCATCTGTGAGTGCTAACACTAATGTGCTTATTGCAAATCCTAACGCAGTTAGTATACTAGCTATTGTGATTCCCTGCTCTCTGAAAAGCGTTCTAATTCTTTCAGCAAGAGTTGTGTCTTCGTAAAGGATTCTTTGAATTGTATTTTTTATTCTGCTGACCTGTGTTCTCAGTTGTTCTCTATTGTTACTTAGAACTTCTAACCTTATGGCTTTCTCCTCCTGCAAATCTTTTAAACGCTTAGAAATTCTGTTTTTTACTTCTTGTTCTAGGTTCAAATCATCAGCATCAGCAAGTTTTTGTTTCTCTTTGTTTATATCTTCATCCAGCTGACCTAGTTTTGACAGATTATTTGCTATTTCACCTCTGATGGTTTGTAGTGATTGATTAAGGGCTTCTATTTCTCTCATAGGTAATAGTTCATGTGGAGTCTTCAGTGAAGTTTCCTCAGAAAAAGAAGTCTCTATCTCTTGTATAAGTTGATCAGCCTCTTCTGCGAGTTTATTAAGATCTTGCAATGGAACAGATTCTATTTGAGTAGCAGTTGGTAGTCCTAGTTCTGCTTGTTGAAGTAAGGAAACAACATGGGAAGGTGATGACCGTGTGCTAGGCACAATATCTAATTGCCTAAGTCGATTAGCAGTAAGTTTTTGTTTTAGTGAAACTTTTGATAGAAACTTAGCAGGATTAGATTTATATGTAAGATGGACTTTTTCTCCTTTATCGCTAGTTGTATATAAATGATTTGCTTCCATTTTGAACTGGTTTGGATCTAAAACATCAGGTTCTTCTCCTAAACTTTTGTAGAAATCTCTAACTTTACCTTCCAGAAGTTCATGTCGTGCCACCTCATAATGCAGTGAATGATGGTAGGGAACCAAAGGGATTGCTTCGCTCATGTCGTCCGCTGGCTCAAATAAATCTTCAAATCCACCTTCTGCCATTTGTAACTTATTTTTTATTTTGAAAATAAAAAAAGATGGCACAATCGTTCGGTTCTGTTCTTGATCCTTACAGAAGGCTGAAAGAACCTCTCGGGGAAAAAGGAATAAGGCAAACAGTTATATAGTTACAAATAATCCTTCTACTATTGATCAGAATGAAATACTTACTGTTAGGTTTCCTAATCTAGGTAAGAACGATGTTATTGTACCAGGCACTGTAAGACTATCATTCAAATTAGAATTAGAATCTGGCTCAGATGCAAATAGGACTTTGGCTTATAATGTAGGAAGAGCAATTGTGAGGAAGATTACTGTCAAACTGGAAGGGCGGGAAGTGATGTCATTGAATAATGCAGATGTTTTTTTAGTTTATGCAGATAATTGGTTGACTGACAATGAAAAGAAAAACAGAGTGTTTCAAGGGATTCAGTCAGACAATGGGATAAAAGTTAGAATAGGAGCAGGAGATAAAGCTGACAATAACAAAAAAGATAACGCTGTCAATGTTGCTTTTGGAAACAAATTTTGTATTCCACTTGACTTTGAACTCATAAATTCACATCCTCCCTTCTATCAAGGAGCATTGCGTGACAGGCTGTCATACGACCTGACTTTCAATAGTTATGATCGTGTTATGCTTTCACAAGACCCGGAAGCAAAGTATAAGGTGTCTGGAATTTCTTTAGAGTTTGATGTTGTAAACCATCCTGAACTGGCTAGACTTATAGAAAATCAGTACAGTTCTAAGCTGCCTATCTATTATGAAAGAGTGTTGAATCACAGTACACTTTCAAAAAGCCAGGCTGATCCAATCTGGAACATTAACTTGAATACACCAGCTAGGTCAATGAAGGGAATACTTATGTTGTTTGAGGAACCAAAAGATTCATATGAAAGGCAAATAGAAAAGTTTTACAATCCACTAATCAATAGAGTATATTGCACAATTGAAGGGCAGCCAAACCAAATATTTGCATCTGGCATGCTGCCATACCAACACTATGATGAAGCAAGAAAGTACTTTACTGGAGGAAGATTGAAAGACCCAACATCTGATCTTGTGGCTAAAGATCTACATTTACACGGTGTTGGCGTAGAAGATTTCTTGACAAATAAATATGCGTTATGGCTGGATCTCAGAACAACTGACGACAACAAACTGCATGGAAGTGGAAGGCGAATTGAAAACGGATCAGAAGGAATCACAATACAAATTGAAAAGGAAGTAGGGAGTAGTAGTAAATCAGTTAAGATCTACGTGTTTGTTGTGTCAGATGCGCAGTTAAACATCTCTGAAAGCAGATTACAGGATATTGTTTATTGAACGTGTTAAAATGAAGTATCTAGATTTTCTTCCAAAAGATCCACACTGTTCTTTGATTTGTGGGGCAACAGGTTGCAGCAAAACAAGATATGTTTTGGATTTATTACAGACTGTTTACATAAATCACTTTGAACACATAGTCATATTCTGTCCAACCATAAAGCATAACAGAACATACAAGGAGAGAAAATTCATATGGTCTGATCAAAATATATTTATTGTAAATCCTTCTGATCGTCTAAATGTTTGCTTGGAGCATTATTTCGATCTTTTTCAGAACACGCCAACACTGTTTATTATTGATGACTGTGCAGCAGAACGTGACATTGTTAGAAAGAAAAGTGCACTAGCAAAGCTTGCATTCAGTGGACGACATGCATTAATATCAGTTTGGATATTAACACAAAAATACAATGCAGTTCTGAAAGACTTTAGAGAGCAACGCAAAACAATAACATTGTTCTATTCAAAGGACCGTGACAGTTTTGAAGAGTGTCTTCGAGAAAATGATGTCATTGAAAACAAACAGGAGAGAGAAAGAATACAAAATAATCTGAAATCTTCTAAGCACTCGAAACTGGTTTTAAAAACTGATCAACCAGTTCAGTATGTATGTTTGTAGAAATCCTTGCTAAGTTCTTGTCAAGTTCTTACTCAAGTTCTTACCAAGTTCTTACTCAAGTTCTTGTCAAGTTCTTGTCAAGTTCTTGTTAAGTTCTTACTCAAGTTCTTGTTAAGTTCCTACCTAAGTTCTTACTCAAGTTCCTACCTAAGTTCTTGTTAAGTTCCTACCTAAGTTCTTACTCAAGTTTAATTACTAGATTTTAATTTTATTCTGCATCAAAATAAAATTAAATGTGATGAATTGCTGATGCAGACTGCTACAGATATTGAAATCTGTGACAGTAGGACTATACCTGATAAAAAAGAAAGATTGTATTCACTTGCTGTTTGTGGAAAAACAAAACACTACCTTGGGCAGCAGTTAACTGTGGAAGAAGTACAACATCTTTCCTCAGAAGATATAGAAAAGTATCATGGACGGTATGAATCAGTGCTTGGTTCTAAGATGGTTAGAAGTATTGGACAGACTGTTATAGGTTTGTACACAAAGATTTTTGGACATTTTACACCTCTCGACTCGGAGGAAGACTTAACACATGATCTAACTCATGACCCTGTTGTTTCCAAGTCCCTCGAATCTCTTGCCTGTGGCCTGTATTATCGATTTGGTGCTTTATTAGTACCATTTGTTGCTGGATTAATTACTTTCAAACACATTAATTTTCAGAATAAAAAAGATGACAGATCAGTTGAAGCAGACAGTGGAGCAGACGAAAATACCAGAAGTGAACACAGTGACAAAGAAACCTGGTAGAGTAGAAGCAGGAAAAAAACTAGCCGAATGGAACAGACAAAAAAAGTTAAATCAAAAGGCAAAGCAGAACATTATGTCTGAAGTTGAGCAGACACCAAACATTCCTGAAGTGACTAAGGTCACACAAACTGATCAAGAATTAAAATCCTCATTTCTATCATACAGAAAAGTAGCTGTAGCAGCTGTTGTTGGAGGAGGTGGATACTTGCTTTACAAACTTTGGCAAGGCAAATATAAAGTGTCAGAAAGACCAAAATCAGAAACACCAAAACCAACAAACAAAGCAGTGCAAACAATAAAAAAGCCCACAGTAGTACCTGCAGTGGATTCATTTCATATGGAATAATTTTAATATTTTAATTTTGATAACATAAAAATGAGTTCTGAAAAGACAATAGTTAATCTAGTTTATCACGCTGCAGTGATTGGAGGCTTGAGTGTAGGTTACACAATGCTGGGTAAAAGTCTCCTCAGAATGAAACCAGCCGACTTGGGAAAGTTAGACTTCGAAGACGGTGCTAAACTAATTGGTGTTGTGACAGCTTCCTTTGCAACAAAAGACTTCCTGGTGAAGCAAGGAATTATTCCAGAAAATATAAACATGTAAGACAATAAAATGGCTAGCTTGGTTATGATGGTGGGAGGTGCGATTGTAAATGCGCTTGCATTTTCTGGCAGCAACTATTTGTTTTCTAAACTGCAAAATGGTGAAGAGAGGGAAAGGCACAACAAAGCCATGGAACAACTGGCGAAAGCACAGGATGAATACGAGAAGAAACGAATTGCGCAGTTAGACTTTATGAATGATAAACTCAGGCAGCAAGGACATGCAAACAAAACCTTTGCCAATGTTGATGCAGCCATTCAAGAATACTATCTTGTAACTGGAAAGAAAATGCAGACAAGTGCTCCTCCAAAACTGGGTGACTTTTATCAGCCTTCAGAAGAGCAGAAGGTGGGAGAGATTGTTTTCATTGTTATTGGTATGGCTGTTGTTTACTTTATTGCGCGTGCTGTCAAATCTTAATATTCTGTCATTTAAAAAACCATGAGTGATGCTTTGTTATCTAAAATATATTATTCCCCAAAAGGATACTGGAAAGGAAGAACTGCTATTGACAAGCTCAGTGACGCAGCAGGTGTTTCTCAAGATATAGCAAAGAAATGGTTGTCAAAGCAGGCAGTTTGGCAGATCTATTTACCTGCACCAAGAAAAATTACACGACCACACTTTGTTAACATTAAACCGAATGACACTCATCAAATAGACCTGCTGTATTTACCGCATGACACAGTCAGAAGGAAGAAATATAAGTATGCACTGACTGTAGTTGATGTTGCAACAAGATACAAAGATGCTGAACCGTTGACAGAGAAAAGTGCTATAGCTACAGCTGTTGCCCTGCAAGAAATTTACAGACGTGGACCACTAAAGTATCCCAGAATGATTCAGTGCGATGATGGTAAGGAGTTTAAAGGAGCTGTCAACCAGCTTCTGTTAAAACATCATGTTACAGTGAAGAGAGGTATTCCAGGAAACCACAGGTCACAGGCTATTGTTGAGAGCTTTAACAAACAGTTGGCAGAAAAACTGTTTTCATATCAGTACCATCAGGAATTTTTGGACACAGAAAGTAAATTACGTAACACTGAATGGGTCAAAAGATTACCATCAGTACTTAGAGCAATGAATCTGGAGGTATTTAAAGCTACAGGGTTAAGACCAGTTGATGCAATCAAACAGAAAACAATACCTGTTGCTCCAAAGTCAACAACACCAGTGGCATTACTACCTTTCAATCAGAAAGTCAGATATTTATATGCACCCGGTGAAGCTGAGGGTGACAGCAGGAAGCGTGCAACGGATCCAATCTGGAGTATTGACATTCATGAAATCAAGAGAGTAGTAGAGACAAATCCACCTATATATTACTTGAGAGAACCAGCACCGCAAAGAGCCTTTGTAAAAGAGGAATTACAATTAGTTCCACGTGGTACAAATGTTAAATGATTTTTTATTTCAGATTTTATAGTGTTAACAAAAATGGAAGCTCTGAGAAAGAATTCTAAGCAACTTCATTTTTTTAATTTATATTTTTATTTTGAGTTATAAAATCAAACTCACAGCGATGGAAGACTCTGTATTAGAATCTTTATCGACAGTATTTGACACCGTTGAATTACAAGTAACGGATCCTCAAAATGTGCAGTCCAGTGTGCAAGACGCCATTGAACAAATTCCAAACAATTTGTTGATTGAACCTCCAGTAAAAGTGCAGATAGTCAGTTTAATAAAATACAAAACAGTCAGTGATGAGGTGCTAGAAGTTCATGTTTCAACCAGACAACTAGCACTTAATTCTATGGCAGAATTGAATGGAAACTGGGCAGATGAAATGATGAAACGGTTTGAGCAAGCTGCAGAGGATGCAAAGATGAAAGGATCCGGATGGTCAGAAGGTGAAATTCTAAAAATAGAATTGAAGCTAAGTAAATTTGCCCCCATCAGAGGTAGAAGTTACATACCTTTACCTCCTGCTCTTGTCAAAAAACGTGCTGTGCTGAACATAAAGAATGATGATGACAAATGTTTTATGTGGTGTGTTCTGGCAAGACTGTACAGTGTAAAGAAAAATGCAGAAAGAGTGTCTAACTATCATGCATACAGAAATAAACTAAACTTTACTGGTATTGAATTTCCTGTCAGCATTACAAGCATTGACAAATTTGAACAGCAAAACAAACCCATCACCGTAAATGTTTACACGTGGGATGAGGAAGATGAACTGAAACCAGTCAGAATATCAAAGAACTCACCAACGATTGGTGATTGTGATACTAACCATGTTGACATGTTACTAATGACTGATGGTGTAAAATATCATTACACTTTGATTCGTACAATGAGTAGACTGATGGCGAGCACAAGCAATCACAATAGTAAACAAGACTTTTGTAGGCGATGTCTCTTGCGTATTCCATCAATTCATGCAGCACTTATACACAAGCAACATTGTAAGAGCGTTGATGATGCGGTTGTGAAGTTAACAACACCACCGCCAGACAGCAAAGTGTATTTTAAGAATGTATGCAAACTACAGAAAAGTCCTTATGTTGTTTATGCTGACTTTGAATCTATCATTGTGCCATATGAAGGACCTTTACCAAAAGACCTACCTAAAACAGTAACTCTAAGTAATCATCAAGTCTGTTCATATGCATTTATTGTTGTTAGTTCAGATGGTAAACATTCTAAACCGCAATTGTACAGAGGACCTAATGCAGCAAAGAACTTCTTACAGCAAATGAACCAAGTGCGAAATGACTGCTCCATACAACTGAATCTTTCAGACATTGTTATGAAACCTGAAGACCAATAACAGTTTAACTCTACCACACAGTGTTGGATATGCGAACAAAGTCTAACACCAAACACAGACAATCCAATAGTAAGAGATCATGATCATGTAAGTGGGCAGTTCCGAGGAGCAGCACACAGCAAATGTAATCTACAATTAAAGTTTGATCCTAAGACTTGGAAGCTTCCAATCTTCTTCCATAACTTGCGCGGTTATGATTCACATCTGATCATGCAGGCAGTAACTGATGAATACAAAGCAAGATGCATTGCGCAGTCTTCAGAAAAGTACATGGCCTTTACTCTGAATAGTTTATACTTCTACGATTCTGCTCAACATCTGATGGGAACACTTGAGTCTTTATCTTCATCACTAACTGCTTTCCCAATCACATGTAAGTACTTTGACAGTGACTTAGTGAGAAAGGGAGTCTATCCATATGAATACATGGATTCGTGGGAGAGGTTTGATGAAGATGAGTTACCACCAAAGGATGCTTACTTCTCACGGCTGAAGGGTAAAGGTATAAGTGACGAAGACTATGAACACGCTAAGACTGCATGGAATAAATTAGGATGTAATACAATGGGTGATTATCATGATCAATATTTGTTGGCTGATGTTTGTTTACTTGCAGATATATTTGAGAATTACAGAAGAACATGTATGAAGCACTACAATCTAGATCCTTCACATTACATATCTGCACCAGGCATGAGCTGGGATGCATTTCTTAGATTTACAGGAGTAAAGATTGACTTGCTATCAGATCTACCTACACTTCAGATGATTGAAAATGGACTACGTGGAGGAATCAGTATGGCTTCACACAATTACTGCAAAGCCAACAACAAATACTTGGACGACTTTGATCCTATGAAACCTTCTAATTACATCATGTATCTAGATGCAAACAATTTGTATGGTTGGGCAATGTGTCAGACGCTTCCACTTCGGAACTTTAAGATCTATTCAGGACCATTTTCACAATGTGTTGTGCTGACAATATTAAAAGCAGGCCCAGACAGTCGAAAGGGATGGATACTAGAAGTTGACTTAGACTATCCACTATCACTTCATGATCTACATAATGATTATCCTTTAGTGGCTGAGAGGTTAAAAGTAAACCCAAGAGAACCTCCAAAGCTGGTGCCCAATCTGTTTCACAAAAAGAAGTATGTGTGTCACTACAGACTGTTACAGTTTTACATTAGACATGGATTAATTTTGAAGGCTGTTCATCGTATAATTTTATTTGATCAAGAACAGTTTATGAAACCTTACATCATGAAAAACACAGAACTGAGAACCAAAGCCGCTGATGCATCAGAGAAAGACTTTTTTAAACTGATGAACAACAGTTGCTTTGGTAAGACAATGGAAAACCCACACAAGAGAAAGGATGTTAGACTTGTTACAAGAGAAAATGAGGCCATCAAGCTGACATCCAAACCACAGTATCAAGACTTTAAATACTTTCATGAACAGCTGTATGGTATCTTAATGAAAAAACTTGTAGTCAAGCTTGACAAACCAGTATTCATAGGCTTTACTGTGCTAGAGTTGTCAAAACTGTTGATGCTTGAGTTTTTGTATGATTATTTGAAACCAAGATATCCCAAATCGAGAGTACTTTACACAGACACAGATTCATTCTTACTTGACATTCCAGCGGATAACATTTACAAAGATCTAGAAGCTGAAAGTCCTGCAGTAAAAGGAAAAGATTCTTTTTATGACACTTGCGACTACCCTAAAGAATCACCATTGCACTCAAATGTTAACAAGAAGGTTATTGGAAAGATGAAAGATGAAATGAATGGGAAGATAATTAAGGAGTATGTTGGATTGCGTGCAAAGATGTACAGTGTTGCAAGTGAGAAAGGGGTGGTTAAAAAAGCAAAGGGTGTAAGCAAACAGGTTGTAAAGTCGAGCATATCGCATGATAACTACAAGGAAGCACTGTTTCAGAAGCGAGTGTTTCACCATGACAACCCTAAGATCAGTTCCGCGCTTCATCAGATCAACACAACTATTGTAAACAAGAAATCTTTAGATGCTAATGACACAAAGCGCGTTTATTCATCACCAGAATATTCTTATGCAATTGGGCACTGGAGGACAAACGCGGCTCCAAATAGTCTGAGTGTGTAATAAGAATTTTTGTCAATCGGGAAAACCCGCTATGACAGCTTTGTTTTGACTGCAGCGAGGAAGAGGACGTCGTTGCTTGCGTTAGGGAAGACATGTTTGTGAAAGGGGAGTAGGCTTTGTTGAGTTTCAAAGCAGCCACCAAGTACACTTGTCAAAGCTTGATTCAATAAACAAGTTTTAATATTCATGAACCACGTGATACACCAGAACCAATCGTGGTGGAACAATATTACACAAGTCATTTGCATAAAGTGCACTCGGTGGCCGCCTGAAAAGGCAGCCTAAATATTGAAGCGTAGTGAAGCGAAGCGTTGAAACAGAGTGACCCAAGCCGCCGGTTTACCAGCAAGACTATTTTTAGAATCCTAGAATTCTTGAGAATTTCGGAGCTGGCTTGTTTCTGGTACAGGCAAAATTGGTCATCACTGAGTTTGTGTAACACAGGAAGTTGTGAAATACGTCACGGCAAAATTGTTACCAAAAACATCATAGATCGTATTGTGCAGGGTCAACTGCAACAAACTCAAACCGAGCCATTCATACCTAGTTGTATTTGAGCGACTTATATACCGACATTTTTAGTTCTTATTTTCAGCACAGGTGTAGGAAAAATCATAAACCAAAATGTTATTTATTTTCTAATTTAACATTTTTTTTACAAATATGACCATGGTCTTTTAAACAAACAGTGACATTAAACATTGTTATGTTAAAAAAAAGAAAAAAGAAAAAAGCTTTTGCGCACAA
Organism: Littorina saxatilis; assembly: GCF_037325665.1. Classification (NCBI taxonomy): domain Eukaryota; kingdom Metazoa; phylum Mollusca; class Gastropoda; order Littorinimorpha; family Littorinidae; genus Littorina; species Littorina saxatilis. The sequence goes on from NC_090255.1 coordinate 30,881,979, forward strand.
ATCAGAAAATACATTGTACATTTTACTTACAGGCCAAACCGTGAGTTTCTGTGGCAAAGCGCGACAGAGGAAATTGCACTGGTTTTATTTTTAGATCAGTGGGAAATTTTCAAGAACAGACGCTTGCATTTGGATGTGTCCAATGATAGTAGGTTTGGTTGTGATCAATCAGAATAATGTAGGCAGGGATGTCGTTAGGCGTCGGACATCGGACATATAACGATGAAAATCCCCAAATGTCCGATTCACATTGCCGCATGTCGGTCAGATGTCCTATCGTTTTAGCCTGAGCGTGGTCATTGTCCGATATGTACTCCATTCCTTCGGACAGCGCGATATTCGTTAATTTTCATTTCAAGATACAAATCTTCTAAAAGACCGAACGCTCTCGTGTTCAGCTGACACTGAAGTTGCCAGTGCCGTATGATCTTTTCTTTTGTTGGGGATTCCCGAACCGTCTGGTGCAGCCACAGAGATGCAGCGGCACTGATCTAAACTGACTAGTGCATGCTACAGGAGTACGGGAGACAACTCCAACTGACTAAATTTGTCGTCTGCTTTTGTTTTCGATACGAGACGATTATTTAGCTTGCTGTAAATAAAACGAAAGGGGAGACCAACAGCAAAAAATCCAGGATATCCATAAAGAACACCTGCAACGGCTCGTAATTTCCGTGGTTGTATAAGAGAAAGGGGGAATGTACGTTCTGGGTTACTGATTCCGACAGACCCGGAATTGGTTCAAAACAACCTTACTTTACTGTATTTTTTTTTTTTGTATGGATTTATGCAGTATTTTTCTGATTTTGTCGCATGTTTCATTTTAGTAAAAGTTTAGTCCAGAAGCCTATTTTTGGTTAATATTTAGGGTCTGTCGGAATCAGTGAGCCAGAACGTACATTCCCCCTTTCTCTACTGACGATGCTACGAGTATACGGTCTTGCTGAAAAATTGCAGTGCGTTCAGTTTCATTCTGTGAGTTCGACAGCTTGACTAAATGTTGTATTTTCGCCTTACGCGACTTGTTTTATAAGTTGCCAAGCACATGTCCAGGTTTTTATATGAATTGAGAGCATCCTTTCACTAGGAAACATGCCAAAAATCAACAGCGTGACTATTTTCTCCGCCAAGGACGGTCCCAAGCCCGGCTGAAAAAGGAGGAGGGTTGGGCGTGGGGTTAGCACCCCCACCCTGCAAAAAAGACTTCGCTACAGAAACGTCAACGTGACTATTTTCTGAGTAGTATAAAAATGTCTGTTATGAATTGATTTCTGGAACGACACCTTTGTGAATCTGCAAAAAGAATTCAACAAAACATTTAGCACTATAGTCTGGCCATTTCAGAATGTTGATGTCAGGCATGTGTTTAACTTAAGTTGAACAATGCTTTCATCTTATGTAAAAACCTCCTTTGATGTGCGATGGTGAACAAGATAGCTTAGACGAGAAAGAATTTACCTTCAAAGCAAGTATGTCTAGCTGCCTTCGGAACGAAACTTGAGAAGTTATGGGATTGCCGAAATATGCACGTTGGGAACACGAGGTTATGCACAAAATAAAGGCACAGTAAGGCTCCCGTAAACCATCACAGATACTGTCAGGCTTTTACACACAGTACAAACACCCTTCAATTTGAACGCTCACCGAACGGGAACATCCTAGGTGCCCTCCGTAAAGAGCGAGCAATTTTCAAAGAATGTATTTGTGCGTGGTTTATCTTACCACTAAGCCATCGTGAACCCGTGTGATCAAGTTTCCCTTATTCACAATGTAGTCGACAGTTAGTAATTTGAATGCGATTCGCTGTGAGCTTATCTGCAATACCTCTGACTATGCACGAAACAAACGGCTGTGGTTCACAAGAACTCTAGCGATGGCTTTTGACTGTTCAGAGGAACTGGCGATAGGTATTAACCGTCGTCTGCTACGAGAACCACGACCTTGCGTGACCCTGCTTCCGGGCTTTTCTTTTTTCAAACTTTCAAAACTTCGAATTGTACTGACCTTGTCTTGATGAAAAAAGAATTCTTTTATGATTTAAGAATGTTTGTGTAACAAGCTGTCAATTTATTATTCAGATTTTAAAAGTTAGGTCTAGCGCCAACATTGTCTCTGACACTCTCTCCGCAAAATTAATTCTTTGAAAATTGCTCGCTCTTTATCGTAGGGCACCTAGGATGTTCCCGTTTGGTGAGCGTTCAAATGGAAGGGTTTTTGTACTGTGTGTGAAAGCCTGACAGTATCTGTGATGGTTTACGGGAGGCTTACAGTGCCTTTAAGAAGTTGCTGTATTAATTTGATTTCTTTGTATTTTCATGGTTTGTGTTTTTTTCTTCTCCAGTTTAAAAAAACAAACTTTTTTCAAGCACTCTGAGACCGCCTTCACGTAAACATTATATTCATACCGGTAAGATTAACTGCGTAAATTTGTGTTGGCAAAATATCTCGCAGAAAATTGTGTTAAAACAGTACCAACAGTGCGCATGATAATGGATATTTAGTGCGTCCCAGGACCCGATCTTTCTAGGTTTAGTGCGTCCCGGGACCCAATCTTTCGAGGTTTAGTTCGTCCCGGGACCCGATCTTTCCAGGTTTAGTGCGTCCCGGGACCCAATCTTTCGAGGTTTAGTTCGTCCCGGGACCCGATCTTTCCAGGTTAAGTGCGTCCCGGGACCCGATCTTTCAAGGTCTAGTGCGTTGCGAGAACCCCTCATGAATATTTGTTAGTAAGGTTTGTATTTGAGCAAAAACGTAGTGCTCACAGTTCTGCAAGTAGCAATTGCCGGCGCTCGATCTACACAATTTCCTGTTTTGAAAGCAAATTACGCGAAAATACCAACCGTGTTCCTGCACTATTTACAGGTGGAAACAAATGGAGTCATCAGTGAAGATGTACCATACCTTTAATCCAGACGAGAAACACGAATTTCCTAGTTGAAGAACAAAATCTGCCTCGAATCGTTTCAAACTCGGCGTTCACCATACTCTCGGCGTCAGACAGGTTAACAATAGAGTGATCAATAGACTTGATAACAATAGATTAATCCATTGACCCGAACAAGCACAATAAATTGGCTTGGGTTAATTTTGCCGGCGTGTCTCGTCTAAAAATAGAGATCTCGGCACCTTCGTCCATAAAGCACAGCACTTTCTTGTACCTTCTTTCTCGCGGCAAGTTTACATAACGATCCAAGGTTTGAAACGATAGTGGAAGGACATAAACATAATTATGAAAATGATAAGAAAAAACATTTGCTGTGTGGGCGTTGAATTCAATCTTTACATCCAGATGGCGAGAGTCCACTATAATGGTTTTTTTACAAATATATACCCAATCCTTAGGTGCTTTTATCATTATACCACCTAACGTTGTAACTGGGGTGCAACAATCTTTTCCGAAACAAATACTGTATTGGAGCTTATAGCGTACCCGTTTCCACTGCTAAGGTGTAAGCGACGTTTGTTTTCCGGTACAGAGTCAGTTTTCTTATTTGGCAATGGTGGCAAAGACCTGCACATCATTTTATTTGGCCGTGTTAACAGACTACAGGCATATGCACAACGTTTTATTTGGCTGTGTTAACAGACTATAGGCATCTGCATACAAGGCAATTTTTTGGGCTGTATTAACTGACTGCAGGCATCTGCACAGCGTTTTATTTGTCTGTGTTAACAGACTACAGGCATCTGCACAGCGTTTTATTTGGCTGTGTTAACAGACTACAGGCATCTGCACGGCATTTTATTTGTCTGTGTTAACAGACTACGGGCATCAGGACAGCGTTTTATTTGTCTGTGTTAACAGAATACAGGCATCTGCACAGCGTTTTATTTGGCTGTGTTAACAGACTATAGGCATCTGCACAGCGTTTAATTTGGCTGTGTGAACAGACTACTTGCATCGGCACAGCGTTTTATTTGGCTGTGTTAACAGACTACAGGCATCTGCATGGAAGGTGTTTTAATTTGTTGTGTTAACAGACAACAGGCATCTGCAGGACGTTCCATGTCGCTGAGTTAACGGACTATATACACCTGCACAGCGTTGTATTTGCCTGCTGAGCATTTTTTTTGGCTGTGTTGACAGACTGTAGGCATCTGCATGACGTTATATTTGGCCGTGTGAACAGAATTTGACGAATTCTCCGGCCAAAGAGTTTGTCAGTCGAATTGCCTGTGGCTGCTGTAACACAGAGAGTTTTTCATGTCATCTTCCATGGGTCGTCTTAACCATGTGAGTCGACAACTGAAGTTGTTGTTGTTGTTGTTGTTGTTGTTGTTGTTGTTGTTGTTGTTGTTGTTGTTGTTGTTGTTGTTGTTGTTGTTGTTGTTGTTGGTTTAAACAACATTTTATTCAGAATTTCTTTGCATGAACAGTTCGAAACACACTGTCACACAGCTTGGACACGCACTCAAGCAAATGCTTATATCACGTGACCAGAACAATACTAAATTACACACATTTTCGTAATGGTGGACATTATAAGATGTTTGGTGGCTTGTTGACAGACCAGCTTTTTTGTTGGTCCAAGGGGACCATATCGTCTTTTGTTTCATCTTTATCGACCACTAGATGATTACCCGCTTCGCCGGGAAGAAGTAGAGCTGAATACCAGGCTGCGCCTGGGACCCGGCAACGCCGGCTTCGCCGGCGCACGAAGGAAAGGAGATAAACGCGCAAAACACTGGAGACCTTCTAAAAATAGTAACGTGCAGTGACGTTCTAAAAATAGTAACCTAGTAACGGGAATATGGATTGACGCCACACGGAGGAAGGGAGATAATCGCGGCTGAAAATCACTGGAGAAGATAAGGAAGAGTTACTGGTAGTGGATCCCGACAACATTAACAACAACAAACAAGTCGCGTAAGGCGAAAATACAATATTTAGTCAAGTAGCTGCCATTTTTCAGCAAGACCGTATACTCGTAGCATCGTCAGTCCACCGCTCATGGCAAAGGCAGTGAAATTGACAAGAAGAGCGGGGTAGTAGTTGCGCTAAGAAGGATAGCACGCTTTTCTGTACCTCTCTTTGTTTTAACTTTCTGAGCGTGTTTTTAATCCAAACATATCATATCTATATGTTTTTGGAATCAGGAACCGACAAGGAATAAGATGAACGTGTTTTGAAATTTATTTCGACAATTTAATTTTGATAATAATTTTTATATATTTAATTTTCAGAGCTTGTTTTTAATCCGAATATAACATATTTATATGTTTTTGGAATCAGCAAATGATGGAGAATAAGATAAACGTAAATTTGGATCTTTTATACATTTTTTTTTTTTTTTTTACAATTTTCCGATTTTTAATGACCAAAGTCATTAATTAATTTTTAAGCCACCACGCTGAAATGCAATACCGAAGTCCGGGCTTCGTCGAAGATTACTTGACCAAAATTTGAACCAATTTGGTTGAAAAATGAGGGCGTGACAGTGCCGCCTCAACTTTCACGAAAAGCCGGATATGACGTCATCAAAGACATGTATCAAAAAAATGAAAAAAATTTCGGGGATTTCATACCCAGGAACTCTCATGTCAAATTTCATAAAGATCGGTCCAGTAGTTTAGTCTGAATCGCTCTACACACACACGCACGCACGCACGCACACACGCACGCACACACGCACATACACCGCGACCCTCGTTTCGATTCCCCCTCGATGTTAAAATATTTAGTCAAAACTTGACTAAATATAAAAAACAAAAAAAATCGGTTCAGCGCGCACAGCGCTGCGCGCTGAGAGAACGTGTTGAAATATCTCATCGATGAGGTTGTGTCCGGGGTGTAGCTGAAGACGGTGTCCAAATTTGAAAAAGATCCACCGAGAACTTTGGCCGTGCATCGCGAACAGACAGACAGACAGACAGACAGACAGACACAAGTCGTATATATATATTGAAGGCCGAAGGCCGCGGTTGATAAATATGAGACAAAAGGCGATATGCTCCCCGAGGACCAACAACAAAATGCTGGTCTGACGACAAGCCACCAAACATCGTTTTTGTCATCATTTTGGTTGTGCAACAAAATGCACAATAACCCACAGGGAGACAAATTTTTAGAATCCAACTCCGGGCCACAAAGCATCGTCACAGTAGCTCGAGATAACACGTCAACCTTGTATGTGACGTCAAACGTAGCTTGTTGACGCTTTTCTTCCAGTCTGAAAATGTACAGAGCTGCGATCATACGAGTGAGTTCAGTAAGTGTTGAGCATATTTCTTTTCTTTTAAGTGTTTATGACTTTTCGTTGTGGATTTTGCGATTGCAGAGATAAGTTGCAAATTGACCATGAGTCGCCGCGGTAATTATCAACATTGATTGGGTCTTTGAGAGTGAATGCTTACAATCGTTGTCCTCGGAAACACAAATCCAAAGCCGCGATGGTTCCACACATCAAACAATCATCCTGATTGGCTTTTACTTTGACAATCCACGTTTCACCTGAAAGCTCAAACCCATTCACCACCTCGATTTATTGCATGGGGAACATGAGATTTATTTCCCAGGTGTTTGTGAATGAAAACTCGTGAAAATGATGACAAAACAACAATAAACCAGAAGAACAAATTGAAAGAATGGGGATGGGGAACTAAATAGAAACAAAAGAATCTACAGAAGATAAAAAAGAAAAGGGAGGGGGAGGGGGAAGAAAGTACTAACAACCACAAGGAGAGACTAGGACGATATCGCATAGGAAGAGAGCATCAAGTCTAAGACATGCAACATGTAAATTCAAGTAAATGTAGCAATTTTTTATGGAAGGCAGTAATTCGTTAACATATAAAATACGAGACAAACGATAATAATCATTACTTATACGCTGCTTATGTAATCAAATGCGATAACACAGAGAGGCAGTGTGGAGGTACACATACGCCTCCCCACACACATTATACACTATCAATGCGTGAACACATCCATCAAATCAGTCGACCAGATTTAACAATAAACGATTGGACAGACTCAAATATCAATATGTTATTACGAACAGAATATTGCTCGCTCGTTGTTGTTGTTGTTGTTTTTGTTGTTTTTGTTGTTGTTGTTGTTGTTGTTGTTGGTGGTGGTTGCTCGCGCGCGCGCGTGTTTGTGTTTTTGTGTATGTGTGTGTGTGTGTGTGTGTGTTTGTGTGTGTGTGCGTGTGTGTGTGTGTGTGTGTGTGTGTGTGTGTGTGTGTGTGTGTGTGTGTATATTATGTCTGTCTGTGTATTTGAACACAATGAACAACCGGACTATTCGTGTACACAGAAAATAGAAGAGCTTAGTTTGTTTCCTTTCCCAATTGACATAGTGGTCTCCATGTTTGAAACTATTTACATTTAGATTATTGGCTGTAAAAGGGGAAAAAAAGGTTCTAAAAGACGCATACATGACTGTCTCTTCACACTTGTTACAAAACAAATCTTGATTTCCATTAAAAAATTAAAAATTATTGGCGGGGGGAGGGGTTGGGGTTTAGGGTTGGTGGGTCGAGGTGGGGTCGCAGCAATACTCCGTTTTCGGGGGTTGCATTCCTTTGCATTTTCGTGTTACTATACGCTACCGAACTCTATCATGGATTACAGGATAACTTGGTCTTGCTCTTTAGCGTGTACACACGAAGGGGGATGAGACACTAGCAGGTTTGCACATACGTTGTCCTGGGAGATTGGAAAATGTTGCGCCCTTAAACCCATCAGGCGCAACCGGGATTCCAACACTCAACCTTTTACATGGGAGGCTGACGTGTTATCCACTAGGCTATTGCACCATGCAGTAACGATACATTCCCTCTAGAGTAAACCATTCTGAGTAAACTGGTGTAAACCATCTTGAGTAAACCAATGCAAACCATTTTGTGTAAACCAGTGTAAACTATCTTGTGTAAATCGTCTTGTGTAAACCAGTGTAAACTATCTTGTGTAAACCAGTGTAAACAATCTTGTGTAAACCATCTTGTGTAAACCAGTGTAAACTAACTTGTGTAAACCCGTGTTAACCATTTTGTGTAAACCAGTGTTAACCATTGTGTGTAAACCAGTGTAAACCATCTTGTGAAAACCTGTGTAAACCATCTTGTGTAAACCATCTTGTGTAAACCAGTGTTAACCATCTTGTGTAAACCAATGCAAACCATTTTGTGTAAACCTGTGTAAACCATCTTGTGTAAACCACACCAACTCACCATAGACCCGCCCTGTCTTTTACACGGGATAAGAGAATTTTTCTACATTGACACATACAAACAAAATTCAAGCCTGGTTGCTCTCTGTGAATGTTTAGCTGAATTAATTTTGTACCTGACGCGCACACTTGATTCAGGAAAAAAACAACCAACAGAAGAACAAATAAATCGCTCGGTTAAAGCGTTGCAACTGAGCACACGTTAAAATTAAAACTTACAACTAAATACATATGGGGGGGGGGGGGGGGGGCAGGTTTTCGAGGGACATCCCAAAACCAGTCTGCTTTTTTAAGTAAA
>NC_090255.1:30902949-30955449 GCF_037325665.1 Littorina saxatilis
ATATCATGTCTTGATTTTCAACTGTACGCGCGTGTGTATAATTATGTGTGTCACTACGGTGAGTATGTGTGTGTGTGTGTCACGTGTGTGTGTGTGTGTGTGTATGTGTGTGTGTGTGACGTGTCACTTGTGTCATCATAGTTTCAGTGTGTGTATGAGTGTAGATTGAGAGAGAATGAGAGAAAGTGAGAGAGAGTGAGTGTGTGGTTATTTGTTTGTGACTGTTTGCGTGCGTGTATGGGTGCGTGTGTGTGTGTATATGTGTGCGCGCGAGCGCGCGCGTGTGTGTGTGTGCAGTGTGTGGTGTGTGTGTGTTTATAAAGTGCCGTCAGTGTCATTTGTGTCATAGTGTCAGTATGTGCATGCGTGTACGTTTGTCTGTGTGTGCGTGTGTCGTAAGAGAGAGAGAGAGAGAGAGAGAGAGAGAGAGAGAGAGAGAGAGAGAGAGAGAGCGACCGACACTTCTTTGGCAATTTTGGACCAGACAGCGTCTTTATGTTTAACAGTTAGACTGTTCTGAAATTTGGACAGAATAACCGTTCTTTCGTAAAACACTTCTGTCAAGAGTACAGCAATTTCACCATCTGAAAAAGGCGCAGAACGCCCCTCCGTGTCTACTTTCTTTTTGAGCGGCACACGTGCCTTGCCATTTTCGTTGACAAGTCATGTTGATAGAAACGTGCGCATGCGTATTAGTAGGGATTCCCCCAATTTCCCCGACCTTGACCTTAATACTCTCGCTGTCACTACTTTGGCGTTCAAGTCAGTTCATGCATTGTGAACAGTGTTAGAAAGTTGACTTCGGGAGTTCCCACTTCGAAAAGAGGCCTCTACTTCCAGTGTTTCTTACTTCTAGTTCATGCATACGGGCCCTGGAGAGAATTCAGGACCGCTCACCCGTGGACAAGTTTCCAAGGCGTGATAAAACAGACAGTGACAACGGAGACGAACAGGGGGAGGGAGAGGGATGGGTAGAAGGTGAAGGAAAGGTACCTGATGAAAGAGAGAGGTGGGGATAACGGGTTGTCAGTGTCAGGACTTGGATTTCGATTTTGGACTGGATTACGGACGAGCCCTTTGATCACGATTTTGGTATCTAGTCTGTATAGACGAGTGGCGAGTAAACTACGTGTATGTTCGTTGAATTGTAGAGGGCTGAGAAACAAATGGAAAAGAACAACGTTGTTTACATTTTTGAGAGAAAAAAAGTTTGATATTATTAGTAACTCCCGCAGAAGCAGCCGACGCTCTGTGTAGCATGAAAAATGGCTCGGCCCCCGAGGTTGATGGAATTTCTATTGATTTTATGAAAGTATTTTGGAGCAAGATAAGCAGATTGCTTGTTGATTCATTTAATGAATCATTTGAAAGGGAAGAGTTATCATATACGCGAAATCAAGGGGTGATACTATTATTGCATAAAGGAAAAGATTTGGATAGAGAACGATTAAGTAATTGGAGACCAATTACTTAATACTGATTATAAGATTCTAGCTAACGTTTTGGCAAGAAGAATGGGTTTAGTAATTAATGAACTAATCAGTGTAGATCAGGTTGGTTACCTAAAAGACAGAAATATATCAACAGTGATTAGAACGATTGATGATGCGGTTAAATACTTTAATGTTAGTGGAAAAGCGGGTTATCTGCTTGCCCTGGATTTAAAAAAATCTTTTGACAGTATATCAAAGTCGCTACTTCTTAATGTTTTTGACAGATTTGGATTTGGATCTAGTTTTAAAAAGTGGGTGGAGATTTTGATAAAAGGTACTACAAGCTGTATAAATCATGGAGGTTGGTTATCGGAGAGGTTTAACGTATTTAGTGGAATTCGACAAGGTTGCCCGTTTTCGCCGTTGGCTTTCGTCTTGGCGGTAGAATTGTTGGCGATTAAGATAAGAAACAGCCCTATAGTTGGAATAATTACACCAAACAAGATTAATCAGGATAGTACGGTCATAAAAAAAAATGGCAGATGATACAACCCTGTTTTTAAAAAACCGAGATGATGCTAACATGGCAATGAACATATTGAACCAATTTAGCAAAGTCTCAGGGCTACAATTAAACTTAGATAAAACGAAAGCTTTGAGAATGGGGAGAGAACCAACGGAACCTAATCTGCCTTTCCACGTTGTTAAGGAGATTAAAATTTTAGGGATTAAATTTAGTAGTTGTAAAATGGCAAAAGACATCGAGGAAAACTGGAAATTCAAAAAGGAGAGTCTTGATGCCATGATTAAACAGTGGAGTAAAAGAGATCTCAGTATACAGGAAAAAATAACAGTTATTAAAACGTTTATGACTTCCCCATTTGTGTATATTATGCAGTCTGTTGGTCTTCCAAAGCAAGTTCTCACACAACTAAACACGAAACTATACAAATTTGTATGGCAAAAACAATATAGTAATAAAAACGCTTTTGAAAAGATGGAGTCTGAATATGAGCATGGTGGATTGAAAATGATCAATATGTTTGATATACAGAAAGTGTTTTATTTAAATTGGATTGGACGGTTGCATGAAGCAGGTCGAGAAAATTGGAGTGCAATCCCAAAATGGCACATTCAACAATTAACAGATGTTAATCATTTCGCACAAAATAATTGTACACAAAAGGAATTACAAGGAATTGAAAAAGTTCAAAATGATTTCTGGAAAGAGGTATTTTTGACATATCTTGATAATAAGAATAAAGTAGGTTTAGAGGAAGTTGACAGAAATGATGTTGGTAATCAACTGTTATTTAATAATAGACTGATTCAGTTTAAAGGTAAAGTGTTGGATTTTGTAAAAATGGCGCCAGAAAGGTTTTAATGTTATAAAATATGATTTGTTGAATAGTGAAAGAAATCAGTTTCTGTTATGTGAAGATGTACAGATCACTGTGCAGCAAAACCCTGCAATAACCTTTTTTGAATACAACGCTGTGATGAATGCAATTCCAAAACAATGGAAATATTGGATTGTAGACAACCCAGCACATATAGGTAATGTAGATATGATTGATGATGAATTGAATGTGTTTAAAAGCAAACCCAAGTTAATTAAGTTATATTTAAAGAAAAAACGGAATTATAGCATTGACAAATCTCATGCAATCGATTTTTGGAAAAGAAAACTAGATTTTGTTTTTGTCGAACAAACGTGGTTGTTGCCACGACAGGTGACAAAAGAAGTGCGCCTGCGTGTGTTGCAATGGAAAATTTGTCACAATTTATATCCCACCAATATTCTATTACATAAAATGAAAGTAAGTCAATCAAAAAACTGTAACGAGTGACCACATATTTTGGATGTCATGGAACACTTTTTCTATGAGTGTCCCCGAATTAGAAATTTTTTGGACTTATATTGAACAAATGTTGAACAGTCTGTAGACAGGTCGGGCTTTCTTATTGTCTATTACAGCTGTATTATTCGGAATTGAAAAATGTCAGGACTCAGCGTTAATTAACCATGTTTTATTGATAGCAAAAATGTGCATTAGCAAAGTTAAGAAAACTTAATCTTTCCATTGGAAATTGTATTTCAACAAGAACTTGCGCTACGAAAGGTGTTGAATTAAAAAGTAATTTAATGGAAATGTAACCTGTAATGTAAAAGAAAACAAATTGAAATTTAATTGAAAAAAGACCAATGAAGAAGGATATGCTCACCCCCCCCCCCCCCCCAAAAAAAAAAAAAAAAAAAAAAAAGTCGCGTAAGGCGAAAATACAACATTTAGTCAAGTAGCTGTCGAACTCACAGAATGAAACTGAACGCAATGCAATTTGTCAGCAAGACTCGTAGCATCGTCAGTCCACCGCTCATGGCAAAGGCAGTGAAATTGACAAGAAGAGCGGGGTAGTAGTTGCGCTGAGAAGGATAGCACGCTTTTTTGTACCTCTCTTCGTTTTAACTTTCTGAGCGTGTTTTTAATCCAAACATATCATATCTATATGTTTTTGGAATCAGGAACCGACAAGGAATAAGATGAAAGTGTTTTTAAATTGATTTCGACAATTTAATTTTGATAACAATGTTTATATTTTTAATTTTCAGAGCTTGTTTTTAATCCAAATATAACATATTAATTTTTATATGTTTTTGGAATCCGCAAATGATGGAGAATAAGATGAACGTAAATTTGGATCGTTTTATAAAAAAACCATTTTTTTTTACAATTTAAGATTTTTAATGACCAAAGTCATCAATTAATTTTTAAGCCACCAAGCTGAAATGCAATACCAAAGTCCGGGCTTCGTCGAAGATTACTTGACCAAAATTTCAACCAATTTGGTTGTAAAATGAGAGCGTGGCAGTGCCGCCTCAACTTTCACGAAAAGCCGGATATGACGTCATCAAAAACATTTATCCAAAAAATGAAAAACAAGTCTGGGGATATTATACCCAGAAACTCTCATGTCAAATTTCATAAAAAAACGGTCCAGTAGTTTAGTCTGAATCGCTCTACACACACACACAGACACACACACGCACATACACCACATGATGAAGAATAAGATGAACGTAAATTTGGATCGTTTTATAAAAAAATTTTTTTTTTTACAATTTTCAGATTTTTAATGACCAAAGTCATTAATTAATTTTTAAGCCACCAAGCTAAAATGCAATACCGAAGTCCGGCCTTCGTCGAAGATTGCTTGGCCAAAGTTTCAATCAATTTGATTGAAAAATGAGGGCGTGACAGTGCCGCCTCAACTTTTACAAAAAGCCGGATATGACGTCATCAAAGGTATTTATCAAACAAGTCGCGTAAGGCGAAAATACAATATTTAGTCAAGTAGCTGTCGAACTCGAATGAAACTGAACGCAATGCCATTTTTCAGCAAGACCGTATACTCGTACTCCACCGCTCATGGCAAAGGCAGTGAAATTGACAAGAAGAGCGGGGTAGTAGTTGCGCTAAGAAGGATAGCACGCTTTTCTGTACCTCTTTGTTTTAACTTTCTGAGCGTGTTTTTAATCCAAACATATCATATCTATATGTTTTTGGAATCAGGAACCGACAAGGAATAAGATGAAAGTGTTTTTAAATTGATTTCAACAATTTAATTTTGATAATAATTTTTATATATTTAATTTTCAGAGCTTGTTTTTAATCCGAATATATGATATTTATATGTTTTTGGAATCAGCAAATGATGGGGAATAAGATAAACGTAAATTTGGATCGTTTTATAATTTGTTATTTTTTTTTTACAATTTTCAGATTTTTAATAAAAAAGGAAAAAAACGTTCGGGGATATCATTCCCAGGAACTCTCATGTCAAATTTCATAAAGATCGGTCCAGTAGTTTGGTCTGAATCGCTCTACACGCACGCACGCACACACACACGCACATGTACACATACACCACGACCCTCGTTTCGATTCTCCCTCTATGTTAAAACATTTAGTCAAAACTTGACTAAATGTAAAAGAGTTGTTCTTTGCTACTGGTCACAAGTGGGGGTCAGCTCAGACGGACGCATTTTTTCAATACAGTCTTGGGGAGAAACTGGTCATAAAGCACCCAGTACATGCCAGAGAGATAGGAGAATCGGCACAATCAAAGAAAATAACAAAATCATTCAATAGATATGGAAATATTACGATTTACTGTGAAAATGCTAGCAAAAATGGCGTCCAAAAATGGGAACGCACACTTGGTGCGTCTTTGAAGACTTACCTCCCGTTCTGTGTTGTTGATAATAGTCGTGTTTGTGCTGTTTTTGTTGAAATAGTGATCTAATAAAACTGATGCAGTTCTTGAAATGTTGCAAATTATTGTTGTCTTTGTGAAATGCGAGAGTGTTCTGAGGCGTAATCTGCATACGGCTGATGTCCCACATAGGGTACCCCACTTCGATCAGCGTATCACTCCAAATGAGCTTCATAGCAGAAAAGCAGATACACTACCAAAACACTGCATAACAGATCTACAAGTCTGAGCCAGAATCATTGAAATTTACTTTCTGTATAAAATATTGCAATCAAATTTGTTCACGCCGTCCCACAAATAACGCAGGTTACCCTCGCCTTCGATTCAAAAGAACTCCAATCTGACTGAATTACCATCGAAACGCAGATGACGAACTGATTCACCACACATTTGTGGTATTTTACACACAAATTTCAACTGTGTTGTTTCGCGATAAACAGCCATAAACAAACAAATGTGGCGCCGTCACGTCGCCTCGGAAGGAATAACGCAGGTGACCAAGACTTGTGTCCGATACCTGTCTGATTAAAATCATCGTTTTTTTCACAAATGACGGCTCTTTGGCAGATCTGGTGAGTTGGAAACTGTCTATGAATGTTTCATTTAATGTCAAATGCGTACATTCTTGTCGATATTGTTACCTTTGGGCTCATAAATTAAGTCAATCGTCGTGTTGTCCGAAAGTGACTTTTGTCAGCATAGAACTTACTGTGCTTTGATCATTGACAGAAGAATCTTCCGATGACACTAGTTCATTTCACTACGCGACTGCAGATCTGCAAGGAAACTTATGGCAGGGGAAATAAGCTTAACTGAAGACGAATAAGCGGAGTAACTGTTCTTCAACGGATTGCTCTCACTGATCTAAATATTTAGATCTTGTCGTCTGCTAGTCTGCTAGTAAGTAGTCTTCGGTCGTGTGAAAGTCACATCTATTTCGACTGTGTGCATCGATCCGTGTAGTGAAATGTTGATCTTTGATGATTTGGCAACATAACTTCGCTAAATGTGCTTCGAGTGTATCTCCCCGTTAACCGCATTTGAAAACGTCTTTTAACAAGACCAGGGGCCAGTTTCATAAGATAGCAGGGAACCGACTGACAGTCGATCGACTGCCCAGTCGATGGACTGTGGTTGATCGCCGTGTCACCGAAAAGCGCGTTTCATGAGCGAATCACCGTCACCCGCGGACAACCGCAGTCGACCGACTGTACAGTAATCCGAATGGCCAAGTCGAGGGCTAAATTTAGGAACATTACCACTTCCGTTTGCTCATTCGCACGTGGAAATGGCCGATTTCGAAGAAAAAACAAGTCTCGGCCCGCTCAAAATAACAATGACCGAGACTTTCAGTAATTCCTTCGCGTGACGTCAAACCCTCTTACGCCATAATGTGACGTCTTCAAGACATAACCCTGACTTGTCACCTGGATTACTGCGTCATGATAGATACATTTCGAAGAACAATCACAAGGTTTGGCTCACAATCCAAAAAAGTGTGAGCATTCTGCCATTGACTGTGCGGATAATTACATTTATTTTCGGTTTACCGCAGTAAGCCGAACACAGTGTTGGGGGGAGAGCATCACCGTGTTTGGCCGACTTCCGGTGAGACGACCCGCAGTCGACCGACTGAAATTTTGTTCGTGAAACCCGATAACGTCGGATTACTGTGGAAATAAACCAGAAAACAGAAACAGGAGAATTTTTTGTTTGTTTATTCGTTTGCTTAACGCCCAGCCAACCACGAAGGGCCATATCAGGGCGGTGCTGCTTTGACATATAACGTGCGCCACACACAAGACAGAAGTCGCAGCACAGGCTTCATGTCTCACCCAGTCGTATTATTCTGACACCGGACCAACCAGTCCTAGCACTAACCCCATAATGCCAGACGCCAGGCGGAGCAGCCACTAGATTGCCAATTTTAAAGTCTTAGGTATGACCCGGCCGGGGTTCGAACCCACGACCTCCCGATCACGGGGCGGACGCCTTACCACTAGGCCAACCGTGCCGGTCTAGAAACAGGAGAAGGAGAAAGAGTTAAAGCAAAGAGAGAGGGAGAGAGTTAAAGCAAAGAGAGAGGGAGAGAGTTAAAGCAGAGAGAGAGAGAGAGAGAGAGAGAGAGGAGGGAAAGGGAGACAAAGAATAGATAGTAAGGGAAAGGGGATTGGAGATTTGGTTGTTTTTTGACGTACATTCAACCAATATGGGTAATCTTAAACTTTACCGCGAGATCAAGTTCTGCTCCAACAAGACCTGGATGCCCTGGCTGAATGGGAGACCACATGGAAAATGAGCTTTAACCCCAGCAAACTGATGCAACACCATCCACATCAACCATGAAAGAGGCAAAATCGCACACCTGTTTGACTACGTTCTTCACGGTCAAAAGCTAGAAACCGTCGCAAGCTGCAAGTACCTAGGGGTAACAATCTTGTACAATTTCACATGGACCCACCATATCAACAATGTGGCTGCTAAAGGGAACCGGACTATTGGTTTTCTGCGACGCAACTTCAGGGAGTGTACCCAAAAGGCGAAGACGTACGGCAACCTACACCACATGGTCAGGCCCACCCTGGAGTATGCTGCAACAGTATGGGATGCCCACCTTGAACAGGAAAAAGCTCCACTGGAAAAGGACCAGCGACAAGGTATGTGTTCAACAACTACACAGACAGGAATCCTGGCTCCGTTACCACTATGCTCAACAAACTCAACTGAGACAGCATGGAGACCCGCCGTCGAAACATGCGACTAGTGAGATTGTACAAAAACAATAACTCACAAGTAGCCATCGCCGCAGCGGCATACACCTCTCCCTCTGACCCTCGAACATGCCCTCCACCCAGCCCTTTCAAACTCATTATTCCCCCCCCCCCCCCCCCACAATCTCCGAATGGAATAAGTTGCCAACACTGGTATCGTCGGCGTCCTACCTGGAGTCGTTTCGCTCCTGTCTCAGCGGCAGTCTCCTGCAGTCGGGCATGCGAGCCCCTTGAACCCACTCTCCCCTGTACATAGTTTTAACCTCCCCACCTTTTTAATCTCCCTGTTTGCAGGAGCTAGCCACTCTCGGTAACAGTGACTCAACCTGAGTCTGAGACGTTCGCAAGAACCCAGTCCTCTACGGAAGAAGAAGAAGACCGTGTTAAATTCATAGCTTATAATTCAGAGGCATTTAAGTATCCAAATTTGTGGAACCTGCACTTGTAATCATAACAAGTCATTTTAGATCCCTTTGAAGTTACGGGATGAACTCCGATGAACTATACGAATGCATTTTGTTTACATGGGTCAAAGAAGGAATTAACGGACAAGGGGGACAACTCTTTCGCGTAACTGACGTCCGCCATTTTCGTCGATTGAACAACATTAATTAATTATGCTTAAGTTTGAAGCTCATTCCGTCAATCAATTTCACGACAAATGTTCTTTGTTTCTTTCTTTATTTGGTGTTTAACGTCGTTTTCAACCACGAAGGTTATATCGCGACGAGGGAAAGGGGGGAGATGGGATAGGGGAAAGGGGGGAGATGGGATAGAGCCACTTGTTAAGTGTTTCTTGTTCACAAAAGCACTAATCAAAAAATTGCTCCAGGGGCTTGCAACGTAGTACAATATATGACCTTACTGGGAGAATGCAAGTTTCCAGTAAAAAGGACTAAACATTTCTTACATACTGCTTGACTAAAATCTTTACAAACATTGACTATATTCTATACAAGAACCACTTAACAAGGGTTAAAGGAGAAACAGAATCCGTTAGTCGCCTCATACGACATGCGGGGTGCAGAGAAATAAGGATGTGGAAAAGAAGACTTTTGGTAAGTGAAATAAAGGTGATGGATCCAGTCAGGTAGAAATAAGACAACAAGAAAAGAATTGGAAAACTGCAGGGAATAGTAGGGAGAGTTTTCTTGGAAGGAAATATAGGTGAAAGGACTGGTAAGGCAGAAATAAGACAAAAGAAGAGAAGAAACAGAACCGTTAGTCGCCTCTTACGACATGCTGGTTGGCATCGGGTAAATTCTTTCTAGTCCCAACCAATATGGGACTCCCCCTAACCCGCGGGGGGTCAAATGTTCTTTGGCTTGGAATTGTATCAAAAATAAGTCGAGAATGCCACTGGATTCTATTACTATGAATTTAACACGCGTTGCCTACCCGTAACTGGGTTAGAATGAGAACAGCTAAGCCAAGTGAAGAAAATCAACGTAAGTATATGACACTTCTTCAACAGATGAAGCCTCTTACCTAGTCATACAGAAATAAAGTCGAGTACTTCGTCAGCCAAAATGTAAAGATTTCCCTCTCCACGGGTCACCGTCATGAACTAGTCGGAAGTCGCCTGTGACACGAACGAACGCTGTCTGCAAGGGGCCATTTGATTGGAAATTAATTATTCATGACGCGACTTCCTTCCCTGTTTTGTAAAGTACCTTTTGATTGAGACTAAGTTTCATCCAACTTTATCTGTTGGGGCGGCTTCGTTTCCCTGGCAGAATTCAACATCTTGTACAGATCTGCCGGTGATTTTCTTTTCCTCCGCTTCGTGAGTCACTTGATCCACAGATTTAACGAACATTGAATGTTCTTTTAGTTCTTGTGACGGAAGTACAATCAAGGAATTAAGTGGGCATTCCTGAGTCCTCTGCTGGCTTCATGTCCACAAAGTAAATCGCACAAACTTGCAGGGTTTGGGGGGTAGTTTATTACTTTGAAGAAGAACAGCTAGTCGTCGCTGCCCGTTCAGCATTCTTCGCGCGACTTTTGCAGAGGAAGGCATATGCATTTTTTTTTCTCCTGCTAAATGTTGCCAGGGTGCACAAACTGAGAAAGCATTCCCGATTTTCCACAATGTTCTACTTCTTTAGAGTCTTGCACAACATGATTTATAACTGCCAGTGTTAGTGTACGTCTAATTCATGATGCCTACCTGACAGCTGGGTCAAAAGTTACGTTCGAGAAAATACTCGAACTAAGTTCCAAACATCAAGGGATATCTATGGTTCCAAACAACTCGAAGAGCAGACATGTAACATGTGGGATTTTTGCAAGCGGAAACGACGTAGATCTAATGTCATTCAAGGGTATCGTAATGTGGGAATGTCAAAGGCCAGTTTTTGACTGGTTTTGAACTGAAGTTGGGCTCCGAATGGAAATAAACACTTCCTCCAGCTGCGCGACCCATTGATAACAACAGTTGGAACTGGTAGGAAGATGAACAGGTCTTGTGAACTGGCTACACACTGTTACGGTTCAAGTATAAGTTCAAGGTAAACACTCAACTGAGGTGGCAGGTAATGGCGGACTTGACTTCCTTCATAACCAAATATCACTCTTCTGACAAAAAAACGCAAATGCTATGTTAAACCGGAAAATACGTAAACCGGAAAAGGAAGCGCATCAAAACCAAAATGGCAGCCCCCATGAAATCCGAAAGGTCACGGAAAAAAGTCGTGAATAGCGTTCACGGGATACCTCCAGCTTCGCTGGGATTATTATCAAAATTAAATTTTCGAAATCAATTTAAAAACACTTTCATCTTATTCGTTGTCGGTTCCTGATTCCAAAAACATATAGATATGATATGTTTGGATTAAAAACACGCTCAGAAAGTTAAAACGAAGAGAGGTACAGAAACGCGTGCTATCCTTCTCAGCGCAACTACTACCCCGCTCTTCTTGTCAATTTCACTGCCTTTGCCATGAGCGGTGGACTGACGATGCTACGAGTCTTGCTGAAAAATTGCATTGCGTTCAGTTTCATTCTGTGAGTTCGACAGCTACTTGACTAAATGTTGTATTTTCGCCTTACGCGACTTGTTATTTCTTCGGACATCAAGGACAGGTCAAGATCTAGCAGAATATGAATAAACGACAGCCATGTGTGTGTGTGTGTCCTTGTTGATATCTACTTCCTCCAGCAGATAATCAAAGCCTAACATACGTAGACGGGTACATCATGAGGATGTAGACCAACTGTTGCGGTGATACCCTCCTCACTGCCAGGTACCAGTTAGTCGCTGTATGTACCTTAACCGGGAAAAAACCCACTCATTACTTCATTCATTAGCGACTACCGTGTTTGATCCAGTTATACACAGTGAGCCTCACATCAAAGATAAGTGCAGAGTCCTAGGAACACAACGGTACCACAATCAAGGGTACTGTACAAGAAACAAGAAAAAAGGGTTGATCAGAGATCAACAGGGCCAAAACATGTTGTAGAACATGGGGGGGGGGGGGAGGGGGGATTAGTTGTGTGTGCGACTTTGAAAACGTAGAATGGAACTCCGCATAAAAGAACGTTCCAACGTAAAATCAAACTAACTCCTTTATACCGTATTTTGCCATGTTTAGGCACGGTCATGAAAGGGGTTCCAATGGTGCAGCCATAGTCGTATTTTTAGAGTATGCATAAACACACGCCTCATCCCCTAGATCATTGGTGACCTGAAGAAAGCAGTTAGAGCTGGGTTCAAGGCCATGCCTATTCAGGAAAGCTTCCGCGCCATTGACAATTTCGGAGGTGTAATTTGTTAACACCTCAGTTTTGGAGAAAAGGTAAATGTCCGACCATTTTACCTATAGACTCGAAACTTTGTAGAATGGTCGTGGACGAACTAAAGTTCATGCACAACAGCTATCAAAATATTTGTTAAATTCAAATTATTTATACAGGGATCGCGCTAGCTTTTTAAAAAACGCGTAAGTCATACGCAACGAAACGAAAAAACCGCGTCACGGACCAATATTTTTGCGTACTACGAAAACACGTACAGACACAAACAAAACACGCACGAAAGACCTAAATACGGCGAGTTTTCCTGTCGAACTCCGCGCACGCCTGTCGAATAACACCCCTGCTGTCTCCAACCTTCGGGCCTTGCGAGTTTGTTTCCCGCTCTAATACGACTAGACACACGTTCCGCCTTTTGGAAGCGCGAGATGGGAGAGCAGCTAATGTCTGTTTCATTATCCGACAAGACATTATCTGGTAATACCCTCGTTACGTTCGTTTGCGATACTTCGATGCAAAAAGAAACGGACTTTAGTTTTGACGCGCAGATTTCATGTGTGTCGTCACTTCTCGAGCCCTATAGTCAGTTTCAGGATCGGGTGATTATTAAGTCAGAGCAAAAGCGCTGCGTGAAGACAAGAAAAAGTTACAATATTTTTGCGTATGGCTTACGCGGCGCGGCGAAAAAAACGCGTCAGCGACTTTTAAAATGCGTCAAATACGCAAAAATCGTGCGTAAACGCGATCCCTGTTTATATTACACAATTAACAAAATTATTAGAGTAAAATAAAACATTAAAACGTTCATAATAAACAATAGTAAACAAGAATTAAAAAAAAAAAAAATTGACCGCCCATGCCGGGAATCGAACCCGGATCACTTGGATTAAAAAAATTAAAAAAAATATTTATTTATTTTACACGATTAAAAAAACTATTAGAGTAAAATAAAACATTAAAACGTTCATAATAAACAATAGTAAACAAGAATTTAAAAAAAAAAAATAGACCGCCCATGCCGGAAATTGAACCCGGATCACTTTGGCCATAGACTCTCTCGTGCTCTCTGTCTCTCTTTCACCGAGACCAAACACTGCATTGTAGTTTCTTTGCCGAGACCAAATCCCCACCCGTCGGCTGACTTGCAAATCATGCTTTTCTCGTCGCTGTGTGACGTGTTCGGCTCAGGCCGCCCAACTACCCCCTTTAGTTCAGTGACTGGCTGTTCGCAAAACGAACAGCCTCCCACCGCAAAAACTCCCACCGTTAAGAGTCGTTTTTGTGATATATTTCGCATTTAGGTCCCAGGTAACATTATGAAGTTTTAATACGATCAATCGGACCTATTATCAAGTTAGTGTATCAACTTTTGAACGAACTGCGCCCAGTAGTTTCCCAGCAATAAGCTGTTAAGTCGAGACAGACAGACACACAGACACACACACAATTAAAGTCTGTTGGACCCTCCTACTGCGTACTCGGGGATAAAACACGCTGGCGCTGGACCCGAGTACTCTTCAGAATGGCTCGCTCCCCCAGTATGAAAGTTTTTGTCTTGTGCACGTGGATTTAAAAAAAAAAAAAAAAAGTATTTATTTTACACAATTAAAAAAATCATTAGAGTAAAATAAAACATTAAAACGTTCATAATAAACAATAGTAAACTGGCGAACAACAAGAAGAAGAAGAACAATAGTAAACAAGAATTAAAAAAAAAAATTAAAAAAATTAGACCGCCCATGCCGGGAATCGAACCCGGATCACTTTGGCCATAGTCGGACGCTCTTTCCATAAAATTAGGTCGCGCAGTGGCACACGCACGCAAAGCACGCACGCACGCAAAGCCTGGTGTCGCTGGCTGACTGGGCGGTTCTATGAGCCGAACGGCAGTTCTATCCCACCGCGAATCGCGCCCCCCCGTTAAGAGTCGTTTTTGTGATTTATTTGGCATTTAGGTCCCAGGTAACATTATCAAGTTTTAATACGATCAATCGGACCTATTATCCAGTTAGTGTATCAACTTTTGAACGAACTGCGCCCAGTAGTTTCCCAGCAATAAGCTGTTAAGTCGAGACGAACAGACACACAATTAAAGTCTGCAGGACCCTAGTACTGCGTACTCGGGGATAAAAAACGCTGGCGCTGGACCCGAGTACTCTTCCCCCAGTATGAAAGTTTTTGTCTTGTGCACGTGGATTTAAAAAAAAAAATTAATTTTTTTTTTTTTTTTTTTTTTTTTTTTTTTAACACGTTTTTATTTCTTTTTGGTACACGACATCAACATCACACAGCAACATCAAATAACATCAACCATACAAAACTATGCATCTCCAACAAAGACAAAGAAAAAAAAGAGGCAACAACAAAACAAAACGGAAAAACACGATAAAGCATACAATCACACAGCCCATATTCAATACATTTATAAATTATGTAAACGTCTCTTTTTTATATTTAGTCAAGTTTTGACTAAATATGTTAACATCGAGGGGGAATCGAAACGAGGGTCGTGGTGTATGTGTGTGTGTGTATGTGTGTGTGTGTGTGTGTGTGTGTGCGTGCGTGCGTGCGTGTAGAGCGATTCAGACCAAACTACTGGACCGATCTTTATGAAATTTGACATGAGAGTTCCTGGGATTGATATCCCCATACGTTTTTTTCATTTTTTTGATAAATGTCTTTGATGACGTCATATCCGGCTTTTCGTGAAAGTTGAGGCGGCACTGTCACGCTCTCATTTTTCAACCAAATTGGTTGAAATTTTGGTCAAGTACTCTTCGACAAAGCCCGGGGTTCGGTATTGCATTTCAGCTTGGTGGCTTAAAAATTAATCAATGACTTTGGTCATTAAAAATCTGAAAATTGTAAAAAAAAAAAAAAATTTATAAAACGATCCAAATTTACGTTTATCGTATTCTCCATCATTTGCTGATTCCAAAAACATATAAATATGTTATATTCGGATTAAAAACAAGCTCTGAAAATTAAATATATAAAAATTATTATCAAAATTAAATTGTCCAAATCAATTTAAAAACACTTGGATCTTATTCCTTGTCGGTTCCTGATTCCAAAAACATATAGATATGATATGTTTGGATTAAAAACACGCTCAGAAAGTTAAAACAAAGAGAGGTACAGAAAAGCGTGCTATCCTTCTTAGCGCAACTACTACCCCGCTCTTCTTGTCAATTTCACTGCCTTTGCCATGAGCGGTGGCCTGACGATGCTACGAGTAAAATGGCATTGCGTTTCATTCTGTGAGTTCGACAGCTACTTGACTAAATATTGTATTTTCGCCTTACGCGACTTGTTTGTATTCAGTTGTATTGTTTAAGTGATTCATGACATGTGGACAAGTTTGTTGTTTGTTGCTCGTGAAACGTCCCTTACTTTCGTTTTTGTGTGTGTGTGTTTTTTTTTTTTTTTTTTTTTTTTTTTGGTCTCAGCTTTGCGAGTTCAGCCTTGATCAAGCAGTCTCGTGAAGTTGTTTGTTTAGTGTTTCATGGAGAACGTGTTTTTGCGTGTGCTTTGCAGTTTCTTATTCTTATATGGTGAGCTATTATTCAGTTTTGTGAGTTTCGGAGGTGTTGATGTTAGTCAGTTTTGTGTGTTGAGATTTGTCGTCCTATGTCCTTCCACTGAGAGGGTTGTGTTGTGGTGGTGTTGTGTGAACCTGGAATACGGTAGGGGAAATTTAATTTTTTGTGTATAAGAAATCTTGTATTAACTGATGTTGGGTATGTTTGCTTACTTTTGCTTCCCTTTTTCGCTTGTGTATGAGAAATATCGTATTAATTGATGTTGTGTATGCTCACGGTTTCTTCCATTTTTATATTTAGTCAAGTTTTGACTAAATATTTTAACATCGAGGGGAATCGAAACGAGGGTCGTGGTGTATGTGCGTGTGTGTGTGTGTCTGTGTGTCTGTGTGTCTGTGTGTGTGTGTGTGTAGAGCGATTCAGACTAAACTACTGGACCGATCTTTATGAAATTTGACATGAGCGTTCCTGGGTATGAAATCCCCATATGTTTTTTTCATTTTTTTGATAAATGTCTTTGATGACGTCATATCCGGCTTTTCGTGAAAGTTGAGGCGGCACTGTCACGCCCTCATTTTTCAACCAAATTGGTTGAAATTTTGGTCAAGTATTCTTCGACAAAGCCCGGGGTTCGGTATTGCATTTCAGCTTGGTGGCTTAAAAATTAATTAATGACTTTGGTCATTAAAAATCGGAAAATTGTAAAAAAAAATAAAAATTTATAAAACGATCCAAATTTACGTTTATCTTATTCTCCATCATTTGCTGATTCCAAAAACATATAAATATGTTATATTCGGATTAAAAACAAGCTCTGAAAATTAAATATATAAAAATTATTATCAAAATTAAATGGTCCAAATCAATTTAAAAACACTTTCATCTTATTCCTTGTCGGTTCCTGATTCCAAAAACATATAGATATGATATGTTTGGATTAAAAACACGCTCAGAAAGTTAAAACAAAGAGAGGTACAGAAAAGCGTGCTATCCTTCTTAGCGCAACTACTACCCCGCTCTTCTTGTCAATTTCACTGCCTTTCCCATGAGCGGTGGACTGACGATGCTACGAGTATACGGTCTTGCTGAAAAATGGCAGCTACTTGACTAAATATTGTATTTTCGCCTTACGCGACTTGTTTATGTTTCTATTTGATAATTTTGTAAAACACCAAGTCCTGTTCCCCGTTTAGCTACTGCAAAATAAACAGACAATGTTTGTGTTCGAGTCTAAACTGAGAAACATCTTTAACCTCCTATTACCTCCAAAAACCAAATTTCATCCTTACAAGCTCAATCAGAAAGACAATCAATCATTTGACAATATCAGAGGTTTAAATGGGTACCACTCCAGGATAAATGTATTATATGTAAAATTAAGTTTACTTAAATATTCGTCTACCAAATACCTTTTTCTCAGATCTCTTTTAAATGCAGCCATTGTAGGAACAGCTTTTGCATACTTACACTTGTAAATAAAAAATTTGGCATTTAATATTATAAAATCAAAAACTGTACTACTTTTGAAATATGTATCAATACCAAACAAAATAAACTTTTCACTAAAAAATATGTTCTCAACATTGTGACATTCATTTTTAACATAGTTTAACAAATCATTCCAAAATGACTGTACATATTGACATGCCCACAAACAATGTTGAATACTATCCCTCTCGTCTCGGCATAAATGGCACATCACGTCTTCTACTACTCCCAATTGTTTTAATATCACATTTGTTGCTAAAATCCTATGTAATACTCGAATTTGAAACCATTTAAGTTTTGCTTCAGAAATTTTCGTTACATATTTAAAGCATAATTTCCAATCAATATCACCTTCTAGTTTATCTTCCCATTTTGTACAACAATTTGGACGCTTTCCATCCTGTAGTAATTTTTCATAATACACTTTTGCTCCTTTTATTTGGGAGTGAATGACTGACACTGATTTATTACTATCAATCATACTATTATTCTCCAAAACAATATTAAACGTTTTTATGTATTTTTTAATTGCTCCCACGCATCCTAAATAACTCAAAAAATTGGTTCTGATATGATACTTTTCACAGAACTCGTTATAGGTATAAAAACTTCCATTGTCATTAACCAACTGACCAATGAAATAAATGTTGTTATCAAACCAATTCTGAAAAAAACAAGTCTTCTTCCCAATCTTTATATTATTATTGAAGAAAAGTGGTTCTGCTAATATTTCTTTGGAGGTTTCTAGATCTATTTTATATCGAAACTGTTCATAAACATTAAACACATCCTTCCAAAAGCTATTACTATGTTGTTTACCGCTATAAAGACTAGGACCACTTACATCAATGTTGTCCACATCGGGATATAAAACAGTTGTTATAACTTTCCATTTGTGGACCGTAAACCTCAACTTTTTTATCCAAGTCAATTTCAGGGCTAACATATAAGTCTTAACGTGAGGAACATCAAGGCCACCATCCTTAACACTTTTAACTACAATATTTCTACTTATCCGATCACGTTTTCGATTCCACACAAAGTCAAAAATCATAGTCTGTAAATCATTTATAAACTTGTCTGGAGGGTTTGGCAACAACATCCACAAGTATACAAGCTTGGACAATATTAAGGATTTCAAAACTGCTATTCTACCTATAGGGGTTATCAATCTTTTAGACCAAATCAAAAATAATCGTTTTACTGCTTGAAACTGCATATCGAAATTAATTTGTACACAATTCTTTAAATCACTCGTAAACCAAATACCCAATATTTTAAACTTTGGGGGGTTCCATTCAAAACCAAGGTGTGGCATATACCTTACATCACTATTTATATTACCTCCTAACCAAATAATTGCTGTTTTGTCTATATTCATTCTTAGCCCCGATTTATTTCCAAAATCGTTTAATATGTTCATTGTTTCCTCAAAGGTTTCCATATCTCCTCTTTGAAATAATTCAGTATCGTCGGCGAATTGTGACAGCTTAAATTCTGTTTCGCCGATAACAATTCCCTTAATATTTTTATTTTCCTTGATCATGAGTGAAAATACTTCAGCACACAAAATAAATAAATAAGGAGATATGGGATCGCCCTGTCTACATCCTCTTCTTACATTAAACCAGGGGCTAGGCTGACCGTTTACTAATACAGTCGACTTAATATTTGAATAAAACGTCTTTATCCACCTCAAAATATCATTTTTAAACCCAAATGCCTCAAGCGTTTTAATCATAAAACGCCAGTCCAGCGAATCAATTAAAAAAATTATTAGAGTAAAATCATAATAAACAATAGTAAACAAGAATTAAAAAAAATTAAAAAAAATTAAAAAAAATAGACCGCCCATGCCGGGAATCGAACCCGGATCACTTGGATTAAAAAAAAATTATTTATTTATTTTACACAATTAAAAAAACTATTAGAGTAAAATAAAACATTAAAACGTTCATAATAAACAATAGTAAACAAGAATTAAAAAAAAAATAGACCGCCCATGCCGGGAATCGAACCCGGATCACTTTGGCCATAGACTCTCTCGTGCTCTCTGTCTCTCTTTCACCGAGACCAAACCCTGCATTGTAATTTCTTTGCCGAGACCATTTCCCCACCCGGTGTCTGGCTTGCACTGAAATCATGCTTTTCTCGTCACTGCGTGACGTGTTCGCCGCTCAAGTCTCCCCTTTAGTTCAGGCTGTTCGCAAAGCGACCAGCCTCCCACCGCAAAAACTCCCCCCCCCCCCCCCCCCCCCCCCCGTTAAGAGTCGTTTTGGTGGAATATTTCGCATTGTCCCAGGTAACATTATGAAGTTTTAATACGATCAATCGGACCTATTATCAAGTTAGTGTATCAACTTTTGAACGAACTGCGCCCAGTAGTTTCCCAGCAATAAGCTGTTAAGTCGAGACAGACAGACAGACACACACACACACAATTAAAGTCTGTTGGACCCTAGTACTGCGTACTTGGGGATAAAAAAAAACGCTGGCGCTGGACCCGAGTACTCTTCAGAATGGCTCGCTCCCCCAGTATGAAATTTTTTGTCTTGTGCACGTGGATTTAAAAAAAAAATAAAAAAATAAAAATTTATTTTACACAATTAAAAAAATTATTAGAGTAAAATAAAACATTAAAACGTTCATAATAAACAATAGTAAACAAGAATTAAAAAAAAAATTAGACCGCTCATGCCGGGAATCGAACCCGGTGTAGGATCCGGTCCGGTCCCCCCTCCGAAGTAGTCCCCCGGGGGACCAATTCGTGGCAAAAACTGCTCTATAATGGTCCCCCCTTAGACATCCAGCCTCGTTTTTCTTGTTACAATGTTAGTAATGTTACCAGCAATTTCAGAGAAAAGAAAGGAAAGAATCAGAGACTGGTTCATTTTCTTCTTATCAGTATTTATTTATTATTCATTTTATTTCATGTGATTTTTCTTTTGAACGGCATTATAAATCAGATCTATTTTATTTTCTGCAAAATATAGTCAAACAAACAGATTGCTGTCTGTGCACTACATAATACCGGACGAAGATATAGATTGAAAATGGCTTGAATGCCTAAGAAAAACGAGGCTGGATGTCTAAGGGGGGACCATTATAGAGCAGTTTTTGCCACGAATTGGTCCCCCGGGGGACTACTTCAGAGGGGGGACCGGACCGGATCCTACACCGGATCACTTTGGCCATAGTCGGACGCGCAGCCATTGGCAGTGAACTCAAATGACTAGACTGCTAACGTTGCTGCTTCATATGCATAAAATTAGGTCGCGCAGTGGCACACGCACGCAAAGCAGGCAAAGCCTGCCATGCGTTGCTCAGAATCACAATAGCCCGCTCAGAGAAAAGTCGCTCTGGATTGGTCTATGCAACGGGCTCACAACGAGGCAAATTGCTTCACGATGGCGACGAAGAAAGCACGATTGCTGCGAAATATGAAAAAAGTTGTACTTCTTAAACTAGTAGACGATTCGGTCAGTAAATCGTCAGAGAGAATGTAGTTATGATGGGAAATTTAGCTGGGGTAGTCCCTGAACCTCAGGTTGAAAAGCGGTGGATCCCTCGGGTCACCGTCGTCGAAAACCACGCCGAGAAGATCGAAACACGCTACACGGCATCGCAGTGTAAACACCGCCGCCATCTTGGATAACGCGGCGGGCGGTGGGCGAGCATATACCAAAGCCGATCGCCGAGTGCTTCGCGAGCGCTTTCCTGCACTGCCCTAAGAAACGGCTTTTTGTCATTCGCACTGCGAGCGACCCGTGGCGAACCGCTCTGGGCAACTCGTCTCTGGTTGTCGCTGGCTGACTGGGCGGTTCTATGAGCCCATGAGCGATACGCATGCTTTTCATGACGCAAGCGTTCGGCTGTTCTATCAGCTGAATGGCTGGCTGTCGCTCCGATTGAATTCGTCCAACCGTCAAGAACTTTTGTGTTTTGGGGGGCATTTAGGTCCCAGGTAACATTATGAAGTTTTAATACGATCAATCGGACTTATTATCAAGTTAGTGTATCAACTTTTGAACGAACTGCGCCCAGTAGTTTCCCAGCAATAAGCTGTTAAGTCGAGACACACACACACACACACACACACACACACAGACACACAATTTATTAAAGTCTGCTGGACCCTCCTACTGCGTACTATGGGATAAACTCCTTCCAAAACTCAGTCTCGGTGTCTGCACCTGCTGTGCTGCGTGTCAAAATGGCGGTTTGACGGTTCGCCAACCAGCCGATGTCATCTAATGGCATAGACTGTACCAGAAGAATAAAAAATACCATACAACAAAAGTGACCACAAAATTCACTCCTTAGTGAAAGTTCTGTAAATATTGGGATATTTGCACGAAGTGAGTTCACACGAGAAAAATGTTGAGATTTTCCGTGAAGAAAGTTGTGTTCGGATCTGGGGTGTGTTTCGTTCTGCTGCTGTTGTTTCGAGTTTGGACATCGCCAGGTAAGTTGAATGGAACTGAATACACAGAGAGAAAGACACTGACAATGATAATTCTGTATTTAATGAGGGTAATAGAGTAAGCAGTGTTCTGGGAGAGAGAGAGGAGAGAGAGTGGGTGTAGGGTGGTGAGAGGGGAGAGAGAGAGAGGGAGAGAGTTCAAAACTAACCGAAGAAAAACATAAAACAGAACAGAAAGCACAGTCTGTTTACTTCTTCGTTCGTTGGATTGCTGTTGGTTTTATGCTTGGTTAGACACTCAATGTCAATATGTAGCGACCAGTAGGTTTTGAAACGTTCCCAAAATGTTTTGCGGCTATTTTTGTTGTCACAGTAGTGCTGTTTTTTGTTCAATTCTTGAGTGTGTGTATGGCTTGGTCGTTTATCAACAGTACACCACTGCAACGCGGGATAGTAGGTGCTTTTCGTGATTACATTGATTTAGAAGGGAAAAAAGCTATATCGCGTATATTGCCTACTCGTACTATCTAAGTGCGCAATAAACATGATCATTGCTTCTTTTTTTTCTTTTTTTTTTACTTTTGGGAAGACGCTTAAGCGTGCCCTTTTAATCGATAAACAATAACATTTTATGACACACTTGGTATCTGTATGTTTAACTGTACATTAATCTGTGGCACAGTACATTTAACATTTACTTTTGAATTCTTACAATACATAAATAGACAAGAATGTATTACGAGGGTTCACTAGTCCGAGGTTTCACTAGTCCGAGGGTTCACTAGTCCGAGGGTCCACTAGTCCGAGGGTCCACTAGTCCGAGGGTTCACTAGTCCGAGGGTTCACTAGTCCGAGGGTCCACTAGTCCGAGGGTTCACTAGTCCGAGGGTTCACTATAGACGCTTGAACAAAGGATATTCAATTTGATTTGTTTTTATTTTGTGTGTGTGTGTGTGTGTGTGTGTGTGTTTGTGTGCGTGGATGTGCGTGTGCGTGCGTGCGTGTGTTTTTCACTGCTTTGGGAACAAAATCGAAGAATATTCTCATAAAAACACTGAGTTGTTTTCATTCAAAAAGATAATGTGGTGTTTTATATTTTGACTGAAGAAATCTCAGACTATTTCCCCCAAGAAACTTAGTTATTTATATTTTGACTGAAGAAAGGATATTAAATTTATCAGGATACCGCCCCGACTGGACAATTACGTGATCGAACTGCCTACAGTTTTTAGTCATATTATATAGCACCTCGGGTTTCCTTTTGCCCGTGAGGGTCAATTAGTTATCCCACCAACCCTGAATTATGGAGAGGATCGAGCCTGGGTTGTACTACAGCCTCACACATAATTTCATTGAAATCGGTTCTCAAACATCGGATATCTATTTGCGGACAGACACACACACACACACACACACAAACACACACACACACACACACACACACACACACACACACACACACACACACACACAGACAGACAGACACAGTGAAACCTATATACCGCCTTTTAAGGGGCGGTATAATAACTGGAAAATCAAGCGTCTATAGTAAACCCTCGGACTAGTGAACCCTCGGACTAGTGAACCCTCGGACTAGTGGGACGAACTGGAAAAGAGAGCGTCTATAGTAAACCCTCGGACTAGTGAACCCTCGGACTAGTGAACCCTCGGACTAGTGAACCCTCGGACTAGTGAACCCTCGGACTAGTGGGACGTTCCCGTATTAATCAATGCTGTTGTGTCTGCGGTGTCAAAATTTGCAACATCAACATAATCATGAATCCACACACACACACATACATATATGTGCACATGAACTTAAACATTTTCATTTACAAAATACTCAAACGTCTCAACCCTAATTCGCAATTTGCATCTTTGAATGAATCGAAACGCACGAGACTTACCACTCGTGCGTTTCGATTCATTCAAAGATGCAAAGATTTTCGTTGTTGATACAAAGGGACTTGACGCTCCTTTTCTGCACGCTGAGAACGCCACTTCCTGCAGTGACGCTGAGAACGTTCAAAAATACCATCAAAATATTAATTCTGCCCTACAGCGTTTTAGTTGGTCCATGATGGGTCCAACCATTTGTTTTCCTAATTTATGTCAAGCCTCTGTTGCCAAGAAATTGAGTGAAGCCGACCCGCTTTGAATTTTCAACTGTAATATGACTAAGGAGTTACGCCCCTTATCCGTTCGGAACGTCATGGCTTTGAGTTGAAATTGGTGTCAGGGGTCGTTTTACTTGAACTTGACGTTCGTGTTTCTCCGAACGTCTGTGTATCGAAACACAGATACACGCACTCCATGACTCTGTAAGAAGACAAAACATATCGCTAGCTATAGGTTTCATTTGTTTTTGATGAATGTATGACCTTTCAACTATAATTTTAAAAGAAAACCCAAAACTGAAGTTTCAAAAAGAACGGGCCAAGTCAGAGAAGAAGGGGTTCCCTTGTTTACCCTTGAATACCGGAAGTGATGTAAAACTTCCTTATACGGAACCTCCGGAACTGCCCACGTGAGTGCCGTCGCCTTGCCTACATCACTCTTGTCAGGTCCACCCTTGAGTACGGGGCGGTGGTCTGGGACCCCTACTACAAACAAGACGTTGAGAGACTCGAACGCATCCAACGCCTAGCCGCTAGGTTCATTACGAAAGACTACGTGTCCAAGGACCCAGGCTGCGTCACCAAGATGCTAGAGTACCTCTAACTTCCTACACTCCAGGAATGCCGTCAGCAACTTCGCCTGACGATGCTGTTCAAAATCATCAATGGACTTGTACCTGCCCTACCCCCTGACTCCTTCCTCACCCCGGTGAGCGTATCTCGGCGCCGAGCCAAGCCTAAAGCCTACAAGGGGTATGAAAGCCAAAACATCCTCCAGAGACAGGCAACCAACAACAGCCGCTGTTTCAAAGCTCCTCCCTCAAAGACAGATCAATACAGGAACAGTGATCGAGTGGAACAATTTGAGCGAAGCCACCGTCACCTTGACCACGCCCAGCGCCTTCTCATTAGCGCTAGGGGGGCGGAAACCAGTGTGAGAGCCTCAGTAGTTTTTATCCAGTTTTTAACATTGTAACATAGCATTTTTAACTGTGCTTGGAAAGCCTACATTCTAGGGCAAACGGACTAAAACCGCAAGTACAGCAGCAAGAAGACCAGCTGGAGTTGTACACGATATCCACCTTGTGTACAGTGAACTTTTAAGACTTTTTTAGATGCGCACCCCCAAAAACGTCACGTTGATAGTCGTCGTCGGCTTCTGTGGCGCACCCGCCAACCACCAACCCAGGCGGGTTATCCAGATCCAGATCCATGGGAGGAGACTCCATATCTAGCTAAAAATAGATCTCCAGCGTGAGCTTCAGCGACTGACTGACGGGTTTGACCTAGTTTGGAAACCCACGCTTTGAGAGCGGCCACTTTGAATCGGACCAATCAAAGTTCTACAAAGACTGATAACAGCAACGTCCCTTCCAAAAGTTACAGGAAAATACCCCATGATCAACACTGATCAGCAGTTATATAGAGTTGATTTAAACAAAATGAGTTAGACCCGAAAGAGAAATAAAAGATTCTGGCACTGATCAGACCCGCGCACTGATCACAAGACTAAATCAAACAAGTGTTTGTGAAGAAATCTTAATTCTTCAAAATAAGTATCCTAAACCAAAATAAGGAACATAAAAATCATCGCATACACAAAGCAATTTTCCACAACAACAAAAATACAACAATAGAGACATACCGGTCCGGGAATCAGATCAAACTGATGAAACGCAGCCAGAAGATAAAAAATGTTGAGACTGGTTCAAGATGGCACAGTGCGTAAATGGACAGTTTAAGAGCAGTACCGGACTGACTGCAGCTAAGATGATAGGGTGATAAAAGTAGTGCGCTGACCACACGCTGAAAACTCAACTTACACAATAAGTTACTCAGAAAAACTTGCATACAGCATACCTTTTAAACAATTCCCTAATTCAAAATGCAATTTGCCTACACAAAGAGTCTACAAGATTATGTTGCAAATGGTCATCTTAAAATCCCTACACCGATTCAAAAGTCAGCTATGCATCGCTCGCTGGACCAATGAGACTGGGTAATTAGGTCAGCCTCTAAAGAGGTCAGTCTTGGTGAATCAGGGGAGCTAACCTACTAGCCGAAACGGTAAACAAAGAAAGGTAGCAGACGACGCAATAGCAAGTTGTGAACAATAACTAAGTTCTACTTTGCCTGTTCACATAGTATTGACAACGAGCGTAGAAATCCAAATATAAATAGACTGCTAACGTTCCAAAATTCAGAATGAAAAACAAGAATAATTATTGTAGGTTAATGGAACGTTTAATTATTGACAAAACAAAACGATACATTTACAGTACGTCGACACAGTGGTCTTCCAAGAAGACAGACAACAAACTCTTATGGTACAAATAATGGACTCTTCTCTAAATCTTAGATAAATCAAGCAATGTTCAGGGTATGTACATGTTAAAGGCCCAGTCTGCCTCAAATAGTTTACAGAACGATTTAAATCTTCTCACGAAAAAAGCAGTTCTAACCTTATAAAAACACACTAGCAATAGTATTTAACAACATTAAATGACACAGTTAGTTTGAATGGCTATTTAGCTTATGTAAACCACACACCAGATTTTGTGCTTTATTTTACCCCTGAGCCATCGTGGACCCGTGTCACACACTTGCATATTTTTGACAATTTCGTAGTTTTTAATTTTAATGCGACTCGAGTATACGTATCTGCAATAACACGTAGTTGTGTACCTCTGAATCTAAAATGCAACAAACGACTGCGAGTCACACGAACTTATCGGCGGTGGTTGGCTTCAAAGAAGCAGGCGATGCTTCCGGGCTTGCTTTTTTAAAACTGTCAAAACTTCGAGTTGTACTGATCTTGTCTTGATGAAAAAAAGGAATTCTTTATGATTTAAGAATTTTTAAGCTCCAAGCTGTCAATGTATTATTTAGATTTTAAAAGTTAGTTCCAGGGCCAAAACGAGGCGTCCGATTGTGGTACCAGACAATCCGGCTGGCCACGCAAAAATAAATTCTTTGAAAAATGCTCGCTCTTCACGGAGGGCACCTAGGATGTTCTCAAGCGGTGAGTGTTTAAACGAAAGGGTGTTTGTACTGTGTGTAAAAGCCAGACAGTGTCTGTGACCAGAAACTGATGGTTTACGTGAAGCTAAGTGTGCCTTTAATGTGAAATTAAAGGGAATATGTCTAAAAAAAAACCTAAAAAAAACTATCTCAAATCGCCCTAAGAGCTATACAGTTCAGCTTGGGGGTTGTTATTTTGTAACAAAACAAAAATCGGTCTGACATAAACGTAAGGTACCAATTAAAAAAAAAACGAAAAATCCGAATTGGCAAAACTTTTTCATATCAGAAGAAAATCAAATCAATGATCTTCCCGGAACACACACACTTCGTTATACTTATCTGCCATGTGAAAAATAACATTATTAACAGCTATTGTGTTTTCAGCGTAGCAATAGGGTCCGATATTTAGACGAGACAAGTATAATGCCGACGAGTCGAAGACGAGTCGCATTATACTTGTTCGAGTCTAAATATCGGACCCTATTGCTACGCTGAAAATACAATAGCGATTATATAGCTGTTCTGACTTTGATTTGTTGTTCCAAACTTACAAAATGACAGTTTTTGCGTCGATGCGTTGATCTCAGGTTTTGATAGCAGACGCCGTTTCTTATGCGCATTAATTTTGCGCAGGAGCCACACTGCCTTTGGAAACAAACTCGATTTGACAACACAGCTGTTAAACAGCTTTTCAGTTTATTAGTTCATTCGTATACAACAAAAAGAAGTTTGAATGTTTTTGGTTTAAGCGTGTTTTATTCAATTTCTCATACACACGTTTCAAACAATAACAACATTAAGAACGTTAACAAGCAGATTGCTTATGGACACGTTTTTGAAATGATAATCAATACACATCTTGATAGCAAAACATGGCGAGCAAGTGATAGCTTTAACACTTATCTTGATAATCTTAAATTATATTTTATACAAATAAAATGAAGAGAGAGACAGAGAGGGAGAGAGGGAGAGAGATAATGCCTGGCTACATCAATTGCACAGTTAATATAATATCAGCCGAAGCGATTAGTTAACATAACATAGTCTTGTACAACAGAGAATATTTTCGTATTCAAAGATATAGTTGAGTTTTTTTTAACCTTTGCCGTGCTTCCTGAAGAAGACCAAAACACAACATCAACGAAAAACTAGAAACAACTGAAGAACTAGGATGCAACAAGGGGAGGATAAGAGAACATCTAATCCGTACAACGCGAGCAGACGGCAGCGAAGTTTTCAGTTTGGGTGAATGGCATTTATACTTGTCTCGTCATGAAGCGAATTTTTCAACCTCAGTTATAAACGACTACATGAATGTTAGTGCCATGGGTTGGACATCAATACTTCAGAGGGGAAGTAGGGTATTTAGTGTGGAGTTACGAGATAAAAATAAAAAAAAAGCCGAATGCGAAAGCCTTGTGTTAGTCGGCAACTGAGCTCACACAGGCACACACAAACGGCTGTTCCGTTTTACTCCCCTGTTTGTACTACATCTTTTGACTTTGGGCATTTTGTGGTGTTTAGGGACAGAAAATAATTGGTTTAGTCCTGTTTCATCGGGAAGTTAGCAGAAAAGGGTATGCTATCGACATTTGTAAAGCTGAAAAACATTCCCGAGAAGAATTTCAAGCTGTCAGTGTATGCTGTTGTTGCACTCGTGTGGTACAGATGGGTAAACCGGAACCATGCGTCTTTGTTATTGCCAATATGCTTTTGGATATTGGCAAAAATGGCCGACTTCCGTAGCATTATGCTTTGATTCCCCCACGTGTCCATCAGAATAGCTATATGGGACTTTTTCAAAAAATGCATAGATTTCAGACGGACAAAACGGAAATATTCAACATCAAAAATTTCAAAATTTTATCAGGCAAAGTTATTAAACATCCTTTCGTCTATCTTGTGCCAAAATTTCCGAGCTTAATAACAACTGCAAATGTATCTAAAAATAAAAAAATATCCACTACATTTATAAAAATGTCTGTGCAGTTACCATGAACAAGTTTTATTTTTCCTACATAATTGTTTTCCAAAAAGCAAGTTTTCATATAGCAAATGCTATGCAAACCCAGTGCTAAAGAATGGATACCAAAATGTATGATTATTAATGCAATTATTTAATCCAAATTAAAACAAAATTGTAATAGTGCAAAATTGTCATTATCAAATGCATGTAAATGAAGCAATGTCCAAACTGATCTGTTTGCTGCCAAAATATACATATGATCATTTGAAAGTTGTTGAAACCTTTCAACTTATACCACAATTGACTGAATTTGATAAATTATTTTAAATATAGCTTTACTTTTATGCTTGGTAACAACAGGGACATTCGGTAACTGCACGGACCCTTTGTTTTCGCATCAACCCCATTCGAGCAAAAAACACAGACATACGTTTAAAACTATCATTTTATATGTCTTAACTATATTTGTTGCTGTTTTCAAAGCAC
The DNA here is from genome assembly GCF_037325665.1 of Littorina saxatilis. Taxonomy (NCBI): domain Eukaryota; kingdom Metazoa; phylum Mollusca; class Gastropoda; order Littorinimorpha; family Littorinidae; genus Littorina; species Littorina saxatilis. Next base: position 30,932,231 of record NC_090255.1, read on the forward strand.
TGCATATTGTTTTGTGGTCTTGACTTAACAGATTGTTTTTTAAATTGCATTTTCTTCAATCATAGGAAACTGCATGGACATCTGGTAACAGCACAGACATTTTCTAGTAAAAGACACTGTGTTACTAGAAAACAAAGGGTTATTTTTGTTATGGAAATGAATTTTATATATCAGTAAAATGTTTTCGATAATTGGCCTGGTATGTAAAACGATTTTTGACTCACATGCGAAGCAAAAGTGAGTCTATGTACTCACCCGAGTCGTCCGTCCGTCCGTCCCCCCCCCCGTCCGTCCGGAAAACTTTAACGTTGGATATTTCTTGGACACTATTCAGTCTATCAGTACCAAATTTGGCAAGATGGTGTATGATGACAAGGCCCCAAAAAACATACATAGCATCTTGACTTTGCTTCAAGGTCAAGGTCGCAGGGGCCATAAATGTTGTCCAAAAAACAGCTATTTTTCACATTTTTCACATTTTCTCTGAAGTTTTTGAGATTGAATACCTCACCTATATATGATATATAGGGCAAAGTAAGCCCCATCTTTTGATACCAGTTTGGTTTACCTTGCTTCAAGGTCAAGGTCACAGGAGCTCTTCAAAGTTGGATTGTATACATATTTTGAAGTGACCTTGACCCTGAACTATGGAAGATAACTGTTTCAAACTTAAAAATTATGTGGGGCACATGTTATGCTTTCATCATGAGACACATTTGGTCACATATGATCAAGGTCAAGGTCACTTTGACCCTTATGAAATGTGACCAAAATAAGGTAGTGAACCACTAAAAGTGACCATATCTCATGGTAGAAAGAGCCAATAAGCACCATTGTACTTCCTATGTCTTGAATTAACAGCTTTGTGTTGCATGACCTTGCATGACCAAGGTCACATGTATTTTGGTAGGAAAAATGTGTAAAGCAGTTCTTAGTGTATGTCATTGCTAGGTGTAGTTATTTGACCTTGACCCTGAAGGTCAAGATCATGTCAAGGTCAAGCATGTGAGTCGTATGGGCTTTGCCCTTCTTGTTTTATATTGTTGTGCTTGTGTGAAACAGAACCAATAGCATACCATATATTATGCATAATTTCTTCCACATGAAGATAAACATACGAGTCAACAGTTAACGCTCAATCGACAAGATTTTATTGAACCAAATTGGAGTTGAGGAGAATGGTGGTTAGGCAGGGAGGGGAAGGCAAGGCTGTGGCAGGATAATGGGGAAACAGAAAAAAAAGTATAGGCTCTTTTTTTGGCCCATTTTGTCTAGCGTATTTAATTAACTGAGTCAGTTGTAAAAAAACCATGAAATGGAACAACTGATTCTTTAACATTAAATCAAGTGTCTTTTCACTTAAAACATAAAATAATTCACCACTCTATTTAGAAACCTTCATTGGAACATAAAATGAGTCATCGCTGTCTTTGAAAATCTTCGTTGCCACTGTCTTTGTAAAACCTTTATTGAAAAATATGATTCACCACTGTCTTTTCACTTGGAACATCACCACCATAATAATGTGGCACCGTATCCTTACAACAACAAGGGTGTATTTTTTGTCACTTGAAAAAAAAGTAAAATAAATAAATAACATATTTTGACAAATTCTCTGCAGTTACTAAAATAGATCTGTACAGTTACCTGACTCGTCAGTGCAGTTACCAGGAAACTTGTAGCAGTTCCTGAGTAAAGTAAATTACTTTATTTTGAATAAGACTCTATATAATACCTATATTTATGCTGGTTGGTTTTCCATCCCTTTTGTATAATTGGCTGTCCATAATACAGAATATAGAATAAAAATGGTATGCAATCTACAAGCATTTCAGTGCAGTTACCATGATGTCTCAGTGCAGTTACTAAATAGGTCCATGCAGTTACTTCTCTGGCAGGTAACTGCACAGAAAGTAACTGCACAGACGAATTCGTTATTTTCAAATAATAATCACTCCCTGTCATCAAAAAAACATGGCGTCCTTGACGCCATGTGAAAGTAAATCTATGGGCGATTAAAATGAAAATTATTCAAAATGTTTTTGTTAATTAGTGTAATGGAAAACCCCAGTAACTGCACATAACTGTTAAGCTAAACATCCTTCACCTTGACCTTTTGAAAATCATATTTCATTGCCTAAAAGTGATCCAATGAAACTTACCCACCTGATTGCACACAGCTTTCCGCGTCTTGGAACTCTTTTGTAAAGAAAACCACATTTGAAAAGCAGGGATCATTCCGTTTTTATTGCGTATTTTGGTTCCTGGTAACTGCAAGGACAAATACCTCTTGGACATGCAATTTTTACTTTTCAAAAATTGGGAGAACAAAACTACTGATTGTATCGATATTTTATTTTTGTTATCTTGAGATAATGACGGGATAAACATAAACCAACAAACAAAATGATAAAAAAAAATTGTCTGTGCGTTTTACAGAGGTGTGAAATTTTGCTAATGTCGAAGGGACATGCATTTTGACCCCCCCTTACACATGATAACTTACTATAATTAACAGAAAAATACAATAAAACGGGCAAATGAGTATACTTTAAGGTCCGGAGGACATTGAACTTAAGCACTTCCAATTTTCAGATAAGTAGGATGAAAATTTTTGAATTTATAAAATTTTAAAGTCAAAAGACAGGTTTTTTATGCATTTTTTGAAAAAGTCCCACATATGTACATGTACAGGCATCTGTTTTTGTTATTTCAGAGTCAGAAAATGCATTTCGCTCCTTTGGACTTGAAAATGGTCCAATTCGTCATATGGCCGAACTCGAGGTAAGTAGATCTTATCAATACAAACAGAAAGAGACAGAGAGCGAGAGCGTGTGTGTATGACTGTGTGTGTGTGTGTGTGTGTGTGTGTGTGTGTGTGTGTGTGTGTGTGTGTGCGCGTGCGCGCGTTCGTGCGTGCGTGTGTGTGTGTGTGTGCGTGTGTGTGTGTGTGTGTGTGCGTGTGTGTGTCAGTGTGTGTGTGTGTGTGTATTTGTGTGTGTGTGTGTGTGTGTGTATGTGTGTGTGTGTGTGTGTGTATTTGTGTGTGTGCGTGAATTAGTCAGGATGTGATTTTTGATTGTTGGTATTTGTAAAAGTGGAGGGATTGTTCAATCCCATGTAAGCCTTGCCAGGTCTGAGAAAGTAAGCAGAACTGTTTTCACGACAAGGACTGTACCTGTAAGGTAGAAGTCAACCCCTGAGAACAGGAATTAGAATCATTATTCTTTGTTCATGGGCTGAAACTCCCACGTTCACCCATATTTTTGCACGAGTGGGTTTTTACGTGTATGAGCGTTTTTACCCCGCCATTCAGGCACCCATACGCCGCTTTCGGGGGAAGCATGCAGGGTATTTTCGTGTTTCTACAGGGTGACACGAAAAAAACAGATCCCACCAAAAGTTTAATATTTTCTGAAATAATCAGCCGATTCTTTTATTTTTTCAGGTGAGCCAAGCTGAAATGATGTTCTAACAGCCCACCAAGTTTGAGCTTCAAGATGTCATGGACAACGGAGCATAAGACATTTATAGTCGAGGCCTATTTTCGCCGGCGAACAGATTTGCTCGGGCTGCGCACAACAGACTCTCTGACTGAATCAATATTCCTCGGTGTCCTTGCTGATTTAGGGATAAGTTCAGAGACCATGGGACTGTCAATAACCTCAATAGTAAAAACCCTAACAGGGGATCCCACTCTGGTCGACCTAAATCAGCAAGGACACCGAGGAATATTGATTCAGTCAGAGAGTCTGTTGTGCGCAGCCCGAGCAAATCTGTTCGCCGGCGAAAATAGGCCTCGACTATAAATGTCTTATGCTCCGTTGTCCATGACATCTTGAAGCTCAAACTTGGTGGGCTGTTAGAACATCATTTCAGCTTGGCTCACCTGAAAAAATAAAAGAATCGGCTGATTATTTCAGAAAATATTAAACTTTTGGTGGGATCTGTTTTTTTCGTGTCACCCTGTATAACCCACCGAACTCTGACATGGACTACAGGATCTTTTCCGTGCGCACCTGCTCTTGTGCTTGCGTGTACACACGAAGGGGGATAAGGCACTGCACAGAGTTGACCGGGGAGATCGGACAAATCTCCACCCTTAACCCACCAGGCGGCAGCGGCCGGGATTTGAACTCACGACCTTCCGATTAGGAGGCCGATGTCTTACCCTCTATGCTACTGCGCCCGTCGGAAGTAGAATTAAAATAGTTCACTCGCTCAGTTGTGTGGTGTCCCAAATTAAAAATGTGCCCGGAATTAGAGAAAATCGGTTCATGAAAAATAGGTCTGAGGTTGGTTTGCTTTGTCAAGACCAGCTCGACCCGTCTTCGTGTACGGGTTTCGGCTATCCAGGTTTTAGTAGTTTCGACGATGACTGCTCCCAGGTTTTGAGGCCGACATTACGTTTTTGTTCTGAAGAAGCCTTCAAATCAATCAATCAATCAATCAATGAGGCTTATATCGCGCATATTCCGTGGGTACAGTTCTAGGCGCTCTGCAGTGATGTTCAAAGGCGAACATTTGACATGTGTGCTGTCTTTGGCATGGGCATGGTCCTTACAAAAATTAGTTTTAGATTTGTTTACATCTTTAAGTTCTCCAACACTCATAAGATAAGATAAGATAGGAATACTTTTAATTTTTGTTTTAGCATATCACCACATACATGTCCCCAATAGAAAATTCCCTGTGAGGACGTTTACCCCCCCCCCCCCCCCCCCCCCCGCCAATTCTGTTTGAATTTTTAAATGTCCATGTGTATTGTACATAAACATGGAAATATGTAATCAACAGGTCCAGCCTCAGTCGCAACCGCCAGACACACTGGGCGACACTCAGATGGTAGAGAGACGTTTTCAACACCGAAGAGAGGTTCTCCAGTCGGCGTGTAGGCTGTACGGGAATTCCTCCCTCTTCAAACAATTGAGGCCGGCCGCTGGCTTCCAGCCTTTCCCGCCGTACAGGCCCGTAATGAACAAGACGGTGTATTTCTGTGGAATCGCCAAGGCGGCCAGCACCACGTGGAGTAGCTTCTTCAGCACCATCAAAGTCTTTATGGAGGCCCAGGGCGTGCAGGCTTCCAACGACTGGGCGCCGCAGAGTGACGGCGAGAGGGTCTACTTCACCTTCGTCCGAGAGCCGTACTCCCGACTCCTCTCCGCCTACGTGGACAAGCTGTTGACTCCTAACACGCTGTTCTGGAGGGTGGCCGGGCGACGCACCGTGCAGAAGTTCAGAGCCGACGCTTCCGAGCGGAGCAAGCGCTGTGGCCATGACGTCACTTTCCCAGAGTTCGTCAATTACGTCATCGATTCGCAAAGGACCGGCGAGAACCGTGACGCGCACTTCGTCCCGACTCACGATCACTGTCACATGTGCAGCCACCCTTACCGGTACATAGGCCACCTGGAGACCATCAAACAAGACATGCCTTACATCACCGAAGCCATAGGGTCGCCCATACAGTACGGACGGACCTACGACAAGGACACCATCGTACAGAACGCCAGGATGATCTTCCTCAAGGACAGACGCGCCCTGGTGCAGAGGTGCATGGACTTGGACGAGGCCAGCCGCCGCCTGTGGAAGAAGTACCAGATCCGCGGGATCATACACAAGCACAAACGTTTCCCCTACGCCCGGGGAGCCGCCGCTAACATCACATTGGCCGAGTTCGTTGACAAGGCGTTAAAGGCGTACGAAGCCTCAATGGACAACCCGGATAGAAAAGCGCAGCGAGTCGAGTCGCTGAGAGAAGCCTTCGCTCAGGTTCCGTTGGAAGATCGGATTCAGCTACAGCAAACACTGTTCTTAGATTTCCAGATGTTTGGTTTCGACCCTTTCCTGGAAGATGTGTTCCCCTCGCAGCCTTACCAACCGGACAGAAAGTTCAGTTATTTCAAAATTTATGACTGACGTGGGAATATTGAGTGCTCCCCCGCGTTCGTTGTAGTCAATTATTGGTGCGTTGGCTGCGATTTTTAATAATTGATGTTGTGGTGTGTGTTTGCATGAGATCGACTCTGTCTGCCCACTTACCTGCCCACCTTCCTGTCTTTATTATATGAAGTCTTATATCGCGCGCGTATCTCCAGACTCGGACTCAAGGCGCAGGGATCTATTTATGCCGTGTGAGATGGAATTTTTTACACAATACATCACGCATTCACATCGACCAGCAGATCGCAGCCATTTCGGCGCATATCCTACTTTTCACGGCCTATTATTCCAAGTCACACGGGTATTTTGGTGGACATTTTTTTTTTATCTATGCCTATACAATTTTGCCAGGAAAGACTCTTTTGTCAGTCGTGGGATCTTTAACGTGCACACCCCAATGTAGTATAGTGTCTGTCTGTCTGTCTGCATATCTGTATGTCTCTCTGTTTGTCTGTCTGTATGTATGTCTGTCTCTCAGTCTGTCTCTCTGTCGGTATGTCTGCCTGCCTCTCTGTGTATTTATCTCTCTCTCTCTCTCTCTCTGTTTGTATCTCTCGCTCTCTGTTTGTATCTCTGTGTGTCTGTCAAGTTTTTGTGAGTTTTCTTCTTTGTTTCTGTTTTTTTTCTCTTAAAGTCGTCAATGGCAGCCCTAGTGTGACAGGGGTTTTAACAGTTCATCTCACCATCACCGATCTGCACAGGCTTTCACACGGGATAAGGCCATCCCTCCACTTGGACACGTACCAAACATCAACAGCTTAGGATTTTTTTAATTGGTGTGAGTGTGTGTGTGTGTGTGTGTGTGTGTGTGTGTGTGTGTGTGTGTGTGTGTGTGTGTGAGAGTGTGTGCGTGTGGTTGTAAGTGAGTGTGTGTATGCCGTTCTGTTAGCACTCTGGTTGTTGTGTTTGAATGTACTATGTATTGAATGAACTCAAACCAAGATATATTCCTGTGTAATGCACGTGGTTGAAATAAAATCTTTTGTCATCATTTTCACGAGTTTTCATTCACAAGCACCTGGGAAATAAATCTCATGTTCCCCTTGCAATAAATCCCCGGTTACCATAGTTGCTGGAAGCAGGTTATACATGGATAATCAAAAGCAAACCCAATAGAAACGCTCGGGGATTCTTCCAAATATCCAAATATAACATATGTGTATGTTTTTGGAATTAGAAAATGACGAAAAATAAGATGAAATTGTTTTTGGATCGTTTTTAAAAAAAATTAAATTCATTAATTATGTGTTAAAGGCACAGTAAGCCTCCCGTAAACCATCACAGAGCTCCCCGAGCGTCTAAATACAGTACAAGCATACTTCCATTTGAACGCTCACCGAACGGGAACATCCTGGCTGCTTTCTGTCGAGCGTGAGACATTTTCCAACAATTTATTTTCTAGTTAGGGCGATAAGGGTCGAATATCAGGCTGATACTGCAAATTTGAGGCAAAGCATGATTTTTTGCATACACCTTGTGGACACATTAGCCTGCAAATTTAGCGTCAGAAACACCTTGTGCGGGGCCCATGATAGCCACACTAGAGCGTTAAACAAGGTAACCCATTCCGCCCATGTACATTTTCTTCACCGGCGCCACTTATCATGAGTAAGAATTTCCCGGCAAAACAAATGCAATACAAACCAAAACTACGATGAAATAACAAGAGGAAAATAAGAACCGATGAGATTGTGCTTGACATAAATCTTACCTTGAAGTAAATACTACTAAGAGGTCTGCGTGTTGTTCAGGCGCGGCTAATCACGTTTGCAGTCCCCACCACAGAAACACAGCGCTGTGCACTGCAGGTTTGCCTTTGAGCATTTGCAGCGGCCTCTACATCCCTGTTTGCAGCCACAATGTATGAGTTCATAGCAAGTTTCTTGGGCTTGCGGCAGGGTGGTCCACAACGGTCGCCAGGTCTGACCTGCATCCTTCTGCCACCCCCACTGAGCTGGACTTGGTAGATCAGGCTCTTTCAGCAGACACTGACCCCAGATGAAGCCACCCTGGTAAACAGCCCTTCTTGTGTGCTGTTGAAGAGCAGCAGATGTGGGTCTTATGTTTTCCAGAGTTCTCTTTCCTTTGGTGAACATACTTTGTCTGGCCTTGTTGACAGTCTGTTCTGAACTTGTGCGTTCGGACATGATGCTGACGAACCTTTCCAGTATTTCCAGTAGAACCACGTACTGCGGTGATGGATGTGTCGAGTTCTCTTCAGATGAGTAACTTTGACACACGACTCTGCAATACCTGGTAGAAGAACACCAGCGTCTGCCACCCCACTGACCCACCCTGAACCCTTCAACCAATCGCCGATGGTTTTGAAGGCAGCCATTTAAATATGGAGACCACCAAGCATGATGATATAGTTCTGCTCACCATACTCTGCCGGCCCCAAGAATTTAACCGATGCTCCCCAGCATGTCGTAATGGCGACTAACGGATTCTGTTTCTCCTTTTACCCTTGTTAAGTGTTTCTTGTATAGAATATAGTTAATGTTTGTACAGATTTTAGTCAAGCAGTATGTAAGAAATGTTAAGTCCTTTGTACTGGAAACTTGCATTCTCCCAGTAAGGTAATATATTGTACTACGTTGCAAGCCCCTGGAGCAATTTTTGATTAGTGCTTTTGTGAACAAGAAACAATTGACAAGTGGCTCTATCCCATCTCCCCCCTTCCCTCCGTCGCGATATAACCTTGAATGGTTGAAAACGACGTTAAACACCAAAGAAAGAAAGACTCTGCCGGCCATTGCCACTGTATCTCTTTTGCGATTGTGAATAGTGGCTGGTCCATGGTTAAGATGGGGGTCTGTGATGGATTGAGGTGTTGAGTTGCGCATTTGATGAGATCCATGACATGGCGGATCAAAGCTACTGAATGTGCATTGTCAGACAGAAGGGGCATCAGTCCTATCCTTGACACAGGCCTGTCATCAGTTCTGAGCTGTGATGCATAGTATGCTGCCCACGAAATGTTTTCATTTTCTTTCGCTGGATTTCTCTCAAGAAAGGCATGAACATGCCGCAGCCACTCATATTCTGATTCCTTGCCGTCGATTTCTTTGCTGACGCAGGGTCTGCAAGGTCCTTGGACGTCTGGTGCAAAGTTTTCTTCTGATGTGCAAGGTACAGGCATGACGTTGGTGTATGTAGCAGGAAGCAGAGGAATACTTCGAGGTTGGTTGCTTTTCTCACCAATGAGAGGGACTGCTTGTTCTTGACCCTCGCATTCACTCACTCTGTGTTGCATCAACGAAATACTGGTGCCGTGAAAAGAATGTGTAGCTGTTGTTGAAGAAGGGTTGTGGTCAATGTTATCCACAGCTCCTATCGTGAAGACGTTTTTCAGCATCTTTGTTGGTACAACAACTGCTTCTTCTTCAAACTTAGCACATACCTTGCTAGCTACCTCTGTAGAAATACAAAGCACCCGGGCATACGAAATTCCGATTCCATGAGTGTGCATTGTTTCCACCAGATCTTTGTTTCTAGTGTCAGCATGTATTTATAGGCAACAGTCTCCCTTTCCCGATTTCGCCTGTGAACAGATCCTGTCTTTGAAGATTTTTTACAGTTGAATGCAATCAATTTAGAAATTGTCAAGACAGCTTGTTGCTGAGGGTCACTGTCGGGTTGGTGCTGCTCAACAACAGATGGTCCTTTCAATATGAAGCTAACCAGCGTGTTTAAAGACGATGGGACTGATTCTTCTTGGCATCTGTCTTTGAAGCTGCCTTGAAAGACCTGTTGTGACTTGAGTATTTCTTTCCTCACTATCTGAGCAGCTTTGGAAAGCTGAAGAATATCAGAACCAGTGTTACATGCTGATTTAAGAGCATCTCCTATGTCCCTATCAAATGCAAGGACTGTAGCCTCTTTACCCTGCGTGGTTGAAACAAGATCAGGCACAGCTGATAGGAGCTTTTCTCGAAGTCTTGTTGTATGCACATATGAATCTTTCAAACCAAGATCTGCTAAACGTGAGATGTACAGCTGGCAGATGTGTGACATTGTGAAAACGGGTGCTGTTTCTGGCTTGTCTCGGAAGTCTTCAATGTATGCAACAAGTTCTGCAAAAGCAAAATCTTTGATCCTCTGGTCCCCATCTGCCTCCACATTGTCCAGATGTAACTTTGGTTCTCGCCTTAAAAAAAGGCATTCATACATTTCTTGTGGTATTTTGCTTCAGTTGCTACCATATCACCAGGCGCAAGCTTCCTAAGGACAAGCTGGTCATTGATAAGTTTATCATGGTTACGGACTTTGGTATCCACTGGAATTGTTGACACGCTATGAAACCCTGCACTTCTGGGTGGTTCTTCGCAGAAAAAGCACACATTGTTGATACAGTCAGAAGAAACAGTCGACTTCCGAGTTTTAGCAGGACTCACCGATACTTCATCCAGTTTTCTTTTCCGTGTGAGAACAGTGCTACTTACTTTCGTTCTGCAAGACTTATGCCACGAAGCACTATGCGCTTTAAAAGCATTCTCCAGTCCATGTCCTTCGTCCAATAGTTCCAGTGATACAGGGATCGGTAACTCTCCAAGACTTTGAAATTGTGTAAGGTTTTCAGCCACATATTTGTAACCTACACCGTCCTTCTTAGCTGGGCAAATGAGTGACTCTTTTAAACTAATTTGACACAACGCACATAAATTCCAGTCAATAACCACCTTTTTGTTAGCAGGTTTTCCATATTTACTGAAATGATCAAGACGTTGATACTTTCTTGACATGTTTTGCTTAGTTCCTGTTTATTTGTAGAGTTTCACATGGCGTCTCTGCAATCCAAAAGTGACAACATAGACAATTAAAACACCTTTTCCTATGTTGTGAAAAACAATGTGACAGCAGATAACTCTCTCTCTCTCTCTCTCTCTCTCTCTCTCTCTCTCTCTCTCTCTCTCTCTCTCTCTCTCTCTCTCTCTCTCTCTGGTACGCATGCGCGCACACATAAGCATTTGCAGACATATTCTGATAGTCATTTATGACTTTAACGGTTTTATTTAAGAAAATTCGCCGAATTTGTAAAAACAAAAAACAATAGAGAAATGTTAACATTCGAGCTTGTTTTGACACAAATGGCTTCCCATACTTTTTTCCACAGACTGCGCAGATCTAGCAGTGCAGAAACACATAGAGTACATTTTTCAGACATTGAACACGTACGATTAGTGGTATATTCCAGAAGTAAGCTTACAAAGCAGATACATTATTCCCTGTCTGAATCGTTATGTCTGAATGGCCTTTTCTCTTTGAAAAAGTACACGTGCTATCCTGCTATCGAACACAAGTTGCGATCAAAGCAACGGCATGCATCGATCACATTTAATCCATCCGACCATATCAGGATAAAGAATACATTCATTTAATAAGGACTTGTACATTCTTGTAATGTCATACATAATACATTTCTATAGTAAAACCCAGTAATATACTTACAGTCTTCAGACGAAGGCGTGCTCTTTAGCAATTCACAGGCTGGCGCGATGGTAAACATCCGGTGACATGTCCGGTGCGTTTCTTTTTTGCACCCCCGGTGCAGATGAACTGTTTTGAGATTTTCGACTTTTTTGATACTTAGTTTTATATTTTTGAATGTGAAGGAGTCGGTTAAATGGTTAAAGAAATCACTCTATGTTATGCAAAACAACACAATGTCGCTCACGCAGTTTGTTATGCCACTTTCTTAGCTTTTGTCTTTGGCTTTGGCACAGCTGCTTTGAACGTCAATAAGAACCCCTCTTTGATGTATTGCGTGTAATTACTGCTTAGTAGCCAAGTTGGTCAAAATTCATGATACTTCAACCATTACAGATTCTTGTTGGCAATAAACGTCGAGATTCGCAAAATGTGTCCGGTCAATTATTTCAGCACGGTCACAGCAATGTTCGACACCGGTGGAGCAGTAAGTTCCTTACTATGGCCAATCATGTTAGTCAAAACTGAGCAACCAACTACTTTGACTGGCCACAACGGCCACCACAGCGCTCCCAAATAATGTTTCTGACGCTAATATTGAACTGTACTGTGGAACCCGTCTTCTGAACCACAGGGTTTGCTTTGCCTAAAATGTGCAGCATTAAATTCCTTATCGCCTAAGCTATTCGTAGACTTGTTCCGTTAACAACAACGGCGCCTCGTTTTTGCGCTAGACCTAACTTTTAAAATCTAAATAATAAATTGACAGCTTGTTACACAAACATTCTTTAATCATAAAAGAATTCGTTTTTCATCAAGACAAGATCAGAACAATTCGAAGTTGTGAAACGGTTTAAAAAAAGAAAAGCCCGGAAGCAGGGTCACGCAAGGGTCGTAGCAGACGACGGCCGGTTTATCAGTGCAAATCGCCGTTCCTCTCAACAGTCAAAAGCCATCGCTAGAGTTCTTGTGAACCACAGCCGTTGTTTCGTGCATAAAAAAACGTGCTATTGTAGATAAGCTCACGTCGAGTCGCATTCAAATGACTAACTATGACGACTGCATTGTGAAATGGGAAAACTGGATCACACGGGTTCACGATGGCTCAGGGGTAAGATAAACCACGCAAAAATAAATTCTTTGAAAATTGTTCGCTCTTTACGGAGGGCACCTAGGATGTTCTCAATTGGTGAGTGTTTAATTGAAAGGGTGTTTGTACTGTGTGTAAAAGCCTGACCGTATCTGTGATGGTTTACGGGAGGCTTACTCTGCCTTTAAGCCACCATGCTGAAATGCAATACCAAAGTCCGGCCTTCGTCGAAGATTGCTTTGCCAAAATTTCAATCAATTTGATTGAAAAATGAGGGTGTGACAGTGCCGCCTCAACTTTTACAAAAAGCCGGATATGACGTCATCAAAGACATTTATTGAAAAAATAAAAAAATAAACGTTCGGGGATATCATTCCCAGGAACTCTCGTGTCACCTGTATGCACCACTGCGCCACGGCTTTCATCGAATGGACCCTGGCTTCACCGAGAGTTGAGTGCACCCATGCGTAAACGCCCCCCACCTTGTCATCTTTCTAACCCTTTATGAAGAACTTTGAGTTGTGACAACGTGGAGTGTTAACGCCTGTACAGGCTAAGACTTTTTACAGAGCAGAAGTGTTTTCTAATTTTACACGGTTCAGCGTGTTATTATTTCATAAACTTTAACTGGCTTTTGTCAGTTGTCTTTGTTTTGTTTGACGACTTGGTCGTAAAAACACTTTTGGCTTCACGAGAAGAGGGAGGTGGAGAGGTAGTGTATATAAACAGACGTCCAGAACTTATCCTTTTGTTGTTTCTAACTTTTTTTTGTGACTGCGAGAGTGGATCGTGGTGTGGTTAGTCAGTTAGCAGTAATTGACCGTTTTAGGTCATTCTTTTGACCGATAAAACGTGACAAAGTCTCGTATGTAGACTTCAGCTCCTGAAAGTTTCCAATCAATACATAAAGGCACAGCTGAAATAAAGCGCTTTTTGTCATGGTACCCCTCAAAATGAACGCAAAATCCTCTCATCTTCTTCTGCTCATGCGTTCCACACCTGCATCTGTAGAAATAACATAACACAAGAGATACGCCTGTTGTGGATAAATAAATGATTTTTCTTTCTTCTCGTTTGTAAAAGTTGCCAAGCTGCGCCTATTCTGATTTTGTGACGATTTTTTAATTGACACCTGACGTTTTTGTCTGGTCGATTTGGGGGGTACCCTTATTTCGGCGGCGGTCACGTGATACTTAAAACAGAAATCTTTGATCCAAAAAGTGTGCAAGGTAGCCAAATGAAGGGCCTTTAATGGCATATAAAGTTTGGATGAAATGACACGGGAATGAATGTTTTAGTTGGGGTACGAAAATGGGTGCAATAAATGTTTTGCTCAGTTTAGTTGAAAACACACACACACACACACACACACACACACACACACAAATACAAACACAACACAGACAGAAACGTTGCGGTAAGTTTAAGCCACCGAGGGCAATTTCCCCTCTTTTGGGAACATTTTAGAAAAATCAAGTCGGAATTAAATAAATGAAACTTTGTGTTGATAAAAAAAAGTTTCATTTATTTAATTCCGACTTGATTTTTCCAAATTTTCCAAAAAAAGGGGAAATTGCATTCGGACTTTGCGTCCATAGACCACAGTAATAAGGTGGTCAGCGGAATTCAGGCTTGGAAGGTAAACCACAACTAAGAAACCGTTGATGCTGTCTGCACGCTGGTGAAGTCGACTTGCTGCAATGGATCCACGATGGAAACATCCTTTTACCTGTGTCTTGACATAGGGTATCAAACTTATGACAGTTCGGGGTGCAAGCTGTGATTGTCAAACACTCACAGAGAGCAAACGTTTAGAGAGAGAGAGAGAGAGAGAGAGAGATAGTTAGTTAGTTAGTTAGTTAGTTAGTTAGTTAGTTAGTTGTTGCTTTTTTGGGTCCAGCGGACAGAGAGAGAGATACTTGAATTGAATTGAATTGAATTGAACTTTATTTATCGAGGGTAACAGAATAAGCAATGAATACGGCCCTCGCCCATAGAGTGTAACTCGATTAATAACAAGAAGAAATAGAAGTTAAGTTAAGTACAATACAATTTACATAATTAACATGTCAAACAATTAAAAAGACATTTCAAAATGCATTATGAATATCAAGCAATGATGAAATATCACATTATTAGAGAGAGAGAGAGAGAGAGAGAGAGAGAGAGAGAGAGAGAGAGAGAGAGAGAGAGAGAGAGAGATTATTTTTTCTCGTTTCTTTTTGTTTTGTCTTGATGGGAAGGTTTTTTCTTAGAAAGAAGAGAGAGCACAACTTGCACAAAAGGTCTTTGACAGAGAGAGAGAGAGAGAGAGAGAGACTGAGAGAGAGAGAGAGAGATGACAGTGGATTATTTATTTACAGGCCATTAACCCCTGGAAAGGGGTAATATAATTTTGCAGTGACAGCGTGGAAAAACACCATAATATGGTGTAATGAATAAGACCGGTACAAAGCTGCATGCTGCCCCTGTTAGCACACGGCGGGTCCAACGTGTCCCCAATGTGCAGCAGAGCGGGACGACACTTTCTTTCTTTCTTTCTTTATTTGGTGTTTAACGTCGTTTTCAACCACGAAGGGTTATATCGCGACGGGCGGGACGGACGACACAAGGGTCCGGGTAGGATTGTACCTAGCTGTCATCATGGCCTGCCTTTATGACAGCCAGTGTTGTGTAGAATTCTTTTCTCTGAGCCTCAGTGTACTTGTCATCATGGAATACCTTTTCGCCCACCCGTGTTGTGCAGACTTGTTTACTACCTGTCCTACCCTGAGGCTGTTGTCATTCAAACCCCCCCCCCTCCCACACACACACATACATACCCACATACCTTGGATTATCTCTTTTATAAACCGAGAGATTGCGAGAGACAGAGATAGACAGACAGACAGAGACAGCCAGTCAGCGAGACATTGAGACAGACAGTGAAACAGAAAGGGGGGGGGGGGGATTGAGGGAAAGAGGGGGTGAGGGAAAGAGGGGGAGGGAAGGGGAGAGATCGAGAGAGACAAAGACAGAGATGGTTGGGTAGTTATTGTTGTTTAACGTCCCTTTAGCCATTATGGCGATACCGGACTGGGACAGAGGCAGACAGACAGACAGATAGAGGTAGACAAATAGAAACAAGTCGCGTAAGGCGAAAATACAATATTTAGTCAAGTAGCTGCCATTTTTCAGCAAGACCGTATACTCGTAGCATCGTCAGTCCACCGCTCATGGCAAAGGCATTGAAATTGACAAGAAGAGCGGGGTAGTAGTTGCGCTAAGAAGGATAGCACGCTTTTCTGTACCTCTCTTTGTTTTAACTTTCTGAGCGTGTTTTTAATCCAAACATATCATATCTATATGTTTTTGGAATCAGGAACCGACAAGGAATAAGATGAAAGTGTTTTTAAATTGATTTGGACAATTTAATTTTGATAATAATTTTTATATATTTAATTTTCAGAGCTTGTTTTTAATCCGAATATAACATATTTATATGTTTTTGGAATCAGCAAATGATGGAGAATAAGATAAACGTAAATTTGGATCGTTTTATAAATTTGTTTTTTTCTTTTACAATTTTCAGATTTTTAATGACCAAAGTCATTAATTAATTTTTAAGCCACCAAGCTGAAATGCAATACCAAACCCCGGGCTTCGTCGAAGATTACTTGACCAAAATTTCAACCAATTTGGTTGAAAAATGAGGGCGTGACAGTGCCGCCTCAACTTTCACGAAAAGCCAGATATGACGTCATCAAAGACATTTATCAAAAAAATGAAAAAAACATTCGGGGATTTCATACCCAGGAACTCTCATGTCAAATTTCATAAAGATCGGTCCAGTAGTTTAGTCTGAATCGCTCTACACACACACACGCACGCACGCACACACACACGCACGCACACACGCACATACACCACGACCCTCGTTTCGATTCCCCCTCGATGTTAAAATATTTAGTCAAAACTTGACTAAATATAACAAAAAGAGAGAGAGACCCATTTTCTGTCCTGCGTAAATGTTTCAGTTTTCAAAACACATGCATAATTGCATTTCTGCCGAGTAAGGTCCTCGGCTGAGTTCATCGCGATCTGGATGTGCAGTGACATGAGACGAACAAGAGTCCGGGTAAGCTTGCTCCTTTCAAAAAGGCAAGCCTGTTTTCACGGCCTGTGTTTGCTTCGTACGTCAGCGTACTCGTGATTATAGCAATTAGTCATGACTCAGTTCACATGGTTGCAGAAATATGAAAGAAAGCAGCTTTTGTCCGACGTAAACGTACCAACTGACACACACATACATCTTTTTATCTGTATTTGTGCTAACCCAAGCACGCTCAACCCCCCACCACCACGATCCCACAATGACTTCTTCGCGGCCCGTATGTGCAGTAGAGTGAGACGTCTCGAGGATCCGAAAAATAGATGGAGACGTAGGGGAAGGGCTCCTAATATGGACCGGCTCCTAATATGGACCACCTCCTGTTCTGACAAACTAACGGCGCTAGAGCGCTCAAAAAAATTTCGTTCGTTGTATTCACCCTCTCTCGATAACTTGCACATGTCAAAACAGTTGTAGAAACACAAACCTCAAAACCGTTAGGCTTTTTCTCTTTTTTTTTCACTTTTGGCAGCGTTCACTCTAAATTTGCCGCCTAAAACGGCCTCGTTTCTGTCCACAGCCAAAGCTGTTATCACACAAAAATTGTTATATTTGACAGCTAAGACCGTATTTGTTACATTTTAGCAGTGTTGACCCCGAGTTTCTACTGCAAACAAAAAATAATAGCAACATATCAAAGTATGTGTGTGTCCCCTAATATGGACCGCCAAAAAAAATCGAAGAAAATCAAATCTAAAGGCTATTGTCATTAATTTATTCAGAAGCTTGCTGAAAAAAACTTAACTAGCTTTCGAAATTTCAACAAAATATATCAAATTGTCTCATTTTCGTGGTAGTTGATAATTTCACTTACTTTCGCTCTGTTTTTGATAACTTTTCTTTAGTTTCCTGGTGTGCTTCAAATAATGCTCTCATCAACCCAAAACAGATAAATCTAAAGCATATTTTAATTAGTCTGACCTGCACACTAAGTTTTATCATGTTTTATTACCAATTCAGTGCCCCATATGGCTTTTTGATCAATGAGGACGGATTCTAGGTGACCCTCTAAATGTTATAACGTTCAGGCAGGGACCCTTTTTGTTTATCACGCTAAAAATTAACAAGACAAAGTAAACATGTAATTCAACAATATCAGCGTGATTTATTCTAAAGAATGACACTTCAAATGCTGTCAGATAATACTCTCTTTATCTAAAAAAAAATACCGAAAAGCGAGTTTTGTCGGTGGGTGCGTTACAGAACAGCAATGCCGACAGCTCACTTGAAATCTAAATGATCAAAGTTCGCAAAAATCAAATGAAATTGCGTCACTCGCTTTTATTTACATCAAATGTATCTTTACGTCATTTCCCATCCGTCTGGAGTCGGTTCTAAATCTGTCGCTCTCTGTTCAACGAGAAAAAGCGAAGAAACCGAAACGCATGTTCAACATGGTTTAGCTTGTGAGATTGTTGTGTGTCAAAGGCATTTGACCTGTGAATATTCATCACGTCAGGTGTGTTACTCTGATTGGCTGACTCAGGTCACGAGAATTCTTTGACTGACAGGCATAATCAGGTAGAAGCGCTCAAGTTCCCATTGCGGCTGTTCTGTCTAATTCGCGGGGTCGCTTCCAAATTTCTTTTGGTCGAATTAAATGGTAATAAAACCTAAAAGGCTCATGCTTGATATCTTTTTTCTTGACATGTCTTGTTATCATTTGCTAACAGTCAGCATATTAGAAATAACTCTTAATTTTGAAGTATAGGGTCCTTTTTACAGTAATTCGCGAAGGCCTCTTCACCGGTCCATATTGGGCGCCCATGCTCCAGACCTGATATGGACCATTTGTGATTTTGTCTGTATTTCATTTTTGCTGAATGCCTATCAAAGCTAATTCACTCTAATTAAGCCTAACAGTTAACCTAAGAGAGAAGGACTACCAAACACAAAATGAAACTTCTTCGCAGGGAAACAAGCTAGTTATCAGCAAAAAAACAAAAAGTGGTCCATATTAGGAGCCCTTCCCCTAAATAGACACAGGTTAAGGGATGGTTCAATATGGAAACGTAAGACGTTTCAAGATGGCGCCAAGACACAGGTAAAAGGATGTTTCCATCGTGGATCCATTGCTGTAAGTCGACATACACTTCCTTAGGTTCCTTATTTTATACCCTCGACAACGAAATAAATAAAACATTTTTTTTAGAAAATGAGAGCTAGAGGCAAAGATTGTGCAATCTGCACGAAGATAGAGACGTAAGACGTTTCAAGATGGTGTCAAGACGAAGATTTAAAACTAAGATGGAGACGTAAGACGTTTCAAGATGGCGTCAAGATGAAGATTTGAACGTAAGACGTTTCAAGAAAATCTCAGACATGGTCTCAAGATGTAAGACGTTTTAAGACGTGTTTGCTGTGTCTGTGTTTGTGTTTGCTGTGTTTGTGTCTGTGTTTGTGTTTGCTGTGTTTGCTGTGTGTTTGCTGTGTTTGTGTCTGTGTTTGTAGTGGACTGTTGTTCATATCTTTTTGTTTAATCTTTTGAATACAAGTGAATTTTGTTCCTTAAAGTGTGTAATGCAGGCTACTAACTTGTACAGCTGTACTGTAATAAAGCTGTATTACTGCTGTACAGACGTCACCACAGAGTCCTTCCAAAGAACATTTTAGTAACTTCTTTACAGCTGATGTACAAGTTAGTAGCAGGCATTAGTAAAATTGTGAGAATGTGTACTTTGACAAAATGTACTTTCAACTATCATAAATATTATGTGATCCTGTGTGGTGGTGGGAATCAATATTTTGACACAATGCATGTGGCATTTTTCATCAATAAAATTCACAAGTCATCCTCGAAATTGTCTCATGGTTTTCCTTTTGCATATTGTCTGTTGGTTATTCAGTCACATTCACTTTCAAACCAACTCAGGACAGTGTTTGCACTGGTTTCCGATTGCTTTATTTTTCTTCTTGCTTCTTATTCTTTTCTCCACATATTGATAGAAACCAAAGAACAATCATTCAGAACAACTAAGCTTGAACTCAAACAAGAAAGTTACAGTCCATGTCATATTATTCAGAAGAAAATATGTTTCACAAATTGTCTCCCTGAAGATGACTAGCTATTTCACATAAAACTACAAAGCTAAAAAGCACCATGATTAGCTGAAATTGGAGAATATACTAGTTAGTTATCACATATGGTTTGTACTGGAAGATGCTGCTCTTGTGTCCTTTGGCTTTGCACTTGGAGGAGCAGTAGTCTCAAACTCCAACAATTCATCTTCATCCTGAAAATTAAGCCAAATAAAAGTCAACAACTGTTTCTTTCTTTCTTTCTTTCTTTATTTGGTGTTTAACGTCGTTTTCAACCATTCAAGGTTATATCGCGACGGAACAACTGTTTGAACTGTCTTATAATGAACAAGATTGCAACAAACAGAATACATATATATCCAAACTTAACTTTTTGAACCTCCGTCCAAACCAAAGCAAAGTGGCATTTCAATTTCATTCACTCAGCAGAACGAAATTGGCGGGTATAGGTTGCTTCACCAAAGTGCTTCGTTTCGAGACTAAAGTGGATGAATATCAATTATTTTTACTGCAAAGCGTGTCTGAGATACACGAAAATGTACTACAGACCTCACAAGATGGACAAAATTATAACTGTTCGAACAATTATCTGTTTTACTTACCATGAAAATTCGCTCCACAGTCTCCTCCATGTTGAAAACAGACGAACCGGAAGTAACCACAGAGGATGACCTTGCGGTCTTCAGTTCTGTGGAGTTCGCTGTGCGCTGTAAGTCTCGCAGCGCTGGCTGGCTGAGCGAGTTGCGTGTTCATCCATATTAGGTCCAAGTTAAAATGTAGTATGCCAATTTATTTTCAAATCTGTATCTGTATATAGACTTATAGTTATAATGTGTTAAGTTTGCTGTGATAGTTCTTCTTTGGTAATATTGTTTTCTGTTCCTGTTGACCCTATTTCAAGGCGAGGGCTGGATGTAAAAAAAAAAGAGCATATATTCTTGCTTATCTATTATTATTATTATTATTATTATTATTATTATTATTATTATTATTATTATTATTATTATTATTATTGTCCATTAAAATATTACCAAAAAAATGGAAAACTTTCCTGATGGACGCCACGCTGTTAGTCGAATGATAAAGCTGGCAGCTCGTAGCTGACAACAATGTGCACGCAGCGAGAGACAAAACCATCTTAGTGTTTTGCTTGCTTTTGCACTTTGCTTGCTGATGTATCTGGGGACAATGGTAAACGAGAGAAGAATGGAGGCTGTTGGGTAATGGTTGATAATTAGCTTTTGGGAAACAGCAGGCTATGTATACTGATAGTAAGAATATTGTTGCAAATGCGCAAGTAGTACATTCCAGTTTTAGTGACCATTATTCTGTTTTTTGCTCGGTTTCTCTTAGATTGCCAAAATCACGTCATAAAGGCCACACAACAATCGAATACAGAAGTTTCAAGAATTTTGATGAATCTGCCTTTTTCTTTGACCTTAACAAAGCCCCATTTTATAGCGTATTCAATTGCAGTGACGCAGAGGGCGCTTGCAATACTTTTCACGCTATTTTGTGTTCTATAATTGATAAACACGCACCACTACGTCAGCATAGAGTGAAACATCCCCAGCTTCCCCCTTGGTTAACCTCAGACATTATCGAGGCTATGGCGATGGGGGATCATTTCAAAGAGCGCAACATGAAAACAGAGTATAAACTGCAAAAAAAAATAAAGTTTTGGACACAGTGAGACAAGCAAAGACAGAGTATTTTAATAAACTAATATCTGGGAAAAAAGGATACAGCTACAATCTGGCGAGCAGTGAATGAAATTCTTGATAAATCTAGGAAGCGATCAACCAATTCTCATTCACAAATATCTCCAAATGATTTTAACAAACACTTCATTTTGCTAGCAGACAACCTAAAATCTTGTCTCAATCAGAATGATTCCCTTGATACGGATGATTGTCTTAAAAAATTAAAACATTCTGTGGACAAAAGTTGAATCAAACTGACACGTTTTCTATTCCTCCAATCTCCCCCGAAATCGGCGTATGCTGCCTGAGTGGCGGGGTAAAAACGGTCATACACGTAAAAATCCACTCGTGCTAAAAACATGAGTGAACGTGGGAGTCTAAGCCCATGAACGAAGAAAAAGAAGAAGAAGATTCCTCCAATCTCAGTGCACGAGGTAGGAAAACTGATAGAACAAATGGCGAACAAGAAGTCAATGGGTCCAGATAAGATTCCAGTCAAGCTGCTGAAACTTGCTTTACCTTACATTGTCGATTCCCTAGCTTATGTTTATAACCTGAGCATACAACAAAACGTGTTCCCTTCTATTTTAAAGTGTGCAAAGGTATTACCACTTCCAAAAAATAAGGATCTTACAGACCCAAACAACTTTAGACCTATTTCCCGCTTACCTGTTTTATCTAAACCCTTAGAAAAGCACATACAAAAACATTTACTGGCATATATGGAACAAATGAATCTGTTTCATCCTTTTCAATCTGGATTCCGCTCGAAGCATTCCTGCCACACCGCCTTAAGCTCTTTATGCGAGACTTGGCTCTCAGCAATAAACAAAGCAGAAATAACGGGAGCGTTGTTTCTGGACTTTAAGAAAGCCTTTGACCTAGTAGATCACTCGCTTCTACTGAAGAAATTAAAGTGCTATTTAAAAGACGACTCCGCCTGTGCCTTTTTCGAATCGTATCTTTCAAAACGGAAACAGTATGTGTCCATTAACTGTAAAACTTGGTCAAACGAGTTTGTCAGGAGTGGTGTCCCTCAAGGGTCTGTATTAGGACCTATCTTGTTCTGTATTTATATACATGACTTACCCCTGCATGTGTCCGATGAAAAAGTTAGATGTGAGTTCTTCGCGGATGACTCTTCTGTTCACACTAGTCAAAAATCTTTGGAATCCGTCAACTCTTCTCTTCAAACAAGTGTGGATGAAATCACTGAGTGGTGCGTTTCTAACGCAATGATCATTCATCCGATTAAAACAAAGAGTATGGTGATTACCACGAGACAAAAACACCAGTTAAGTCCTTTACTATTACAACTGTCAGCTGGCTCAACTCAAGTGCAGCAAGTTAGGGAACATAGACTATTATGTGTTACCATTGATCAAGAGTTGAAATGGCAAACTCATTTGAGAAATATTTGCAAAGTAGTATCAAAGAATTTGTACCTGTTATCAAAATTAAGGCATTACGCCGATTCTGAAGCACTCAAAATGTTCTATTACGCCCACATAATGCCTCATATAAACTTCGCTTCAACACTTTGGGATAACTGCAGTGATGTTCATTTAAACAGACTCAATTCCCTGCATCGCCGAGCTGCAAAACTTATTCTGCATGATTTGAATAGGTCCACGGATGATAAACAGTAAAGCTCCTGAATTTCCTCCCCTTGAAAGATCAGTTGACGTTAAACAAAGCTGTGTTCATGTATACAATTCTAAATGACGACTGTCCTAAATATTTGCAATCACATTTCAAACATGCCACAAAAAGATATGGGTCCCAAAAAATCATCCCTGCTATACCTCGCATAGACCTCTATAAATCGAGCTCAGCCTTCTCGGGAGCTTTTATCTGGAACTCC
>NC_090255.1:30962949-30999059 GCF_037325665.1 Littorina saxatilis
CTCCACCGCCCGTGGCAAAGGCAGTGCCCGTAGAATTGACAAGAAGAGCGGGGTATTCGTTGCGCTAAGAAGGATAGCACGCTTTTCTGTACCTCTCTTCGTTTTAACTTTCTGAGCGTGTTTTTAATCCAAACATATCATATCTATATATTTTTGGAATCAGGAACCGACAAGGAATAAGATGAAAGTGTTTTTGAATTGATTTCGAAAAAAAAAATTTGATAATAATTTTTATATATTTAATTTTCAGAGCTTGTTTTTAATCCGAATATAACATATTTATATGTTTTTGGAATCAGCAAATGATGGAGAATAAGATAAACGTAAATTTGGATCGTTTTATAAATTTTTATTTTTTTTTACAATTTTCAGATTTTTAATGACCAAAGTCATTAATTAATTTTTAAGCCACCAAGCTGAAATGCAATACCGAACCCCGGGCTTCGTCGAAGATTACTTGACCAAAATTTCAACCAATTTGGTTGAAAAATGAGGGCGTGACAGTGCCGCCTCAACTTTCACGAAAAGCCGGATATGACGTCATCAAAGACATTTATCAAAAAAATAAAAAAAACGTTCGGGGATTTCATACCCAGGAACTCTCATGTCAAATTTCATAAAGATCGGTCCAGTAGTTTAGTCTGAATCGCTCTACACACACACACACACACACACACGCACAGACAGACAGACAGACAGACAGACACACATACACCATACCCTCGTTTCGATTCCCCCTCGATGTTAAAATATTTAGTCAAAACTTGACTAAATATAAAAACATAGGCTCACATATTATAATGGCTCTTTAATATGCAATGTAGCACCTCGCTGATCGTGTATCTCTCGGAGAGTGTGGGTCGAAGCCTCAAGTGGTTGTCATTGTCTTTACTTACTGACTTACTTACTGCCCGTTATGCCGGTTGGCGTGTAGGTCAGCAACAAAGGACCTCCACTCCTGTCTGTTCTGGGCGAGTCTCTGGATGGTACCCCACGTTTGGTTCAGGGTTCTCCTTTATACCCCCGGTATAGGGGTGTGTATAGGATTCGGTCGATGTGTTTGTTTGTTTGTTTGTTTGTGTGTTTGTGTGTTTGTGTTCGCATATATACTGACGTCCAAAAGAAACGCGAAAAATATCATTTAATTTACAAAGAATTTTTTTCTGGATGAACAAAAGTTGCGTTATTTTTGGCAGCCAGTATATCAAGACCGATGTCTGAGGAAGGTGTATTGTGAATTTTACCGCATCAGCGCACTTGCAATCCACGTGAAGCCCGAGTTAGCTGAGACACTTTTCTTGTGCAGTTCAGCTGCACGTGCAAGAAAAGCACAAAAGCTGATCAGTGAGTGGTGTTCACTGTCACTAGAGGATAAAAATGGCACAAAGTTACAGGTTTCATCTGTCCCTCATTCGACGCTATCACCATGCCAAGACTCACTTCTGCTGAACGCGAGAGAGCCATTGGACGTCTGGAGGCTGGGGACACGCCGGAAGCCGTGGCTGCGACTTTCCAATGCCACATATCCACCATTTATCGTCTCCTGCAGTAACTGGCTCTACTGCTGATGCCGAGCGAAGCGGCAGACCCCGAGTGACGACGCCAAGGCAAGATCGGCACATTTTCCGCAGCCATGTTGCACATCCCTTCAGAACAGCTGCAGAAACAGCCAGAACTGTTACAGGGACACACCAGGCACCCATTTCTAGGCAAACGGCCAGCCGGCGACTGCGCTTCAGGGGGCTGAGGAACTGCCGTCCAGCCAGGGGACCCGTCCTCACCGTGCGCCATAGACAGGCACGCCTGCTTTGCCGGGCGCAAGGCCACCTCAATCGTAACAATGTTTGCTGGCAGAACGTGCTTTTCAGCGATGAAAGCCGTTTCTGCATTGACCATGCCGACGGGCGTGTTCGGGTATGGAGAAGAAGTGGTTACCGCTATGCTGACAACTGTGTCGTGGAGAAAAACGCCTGGGGTGGGCCCAGCCTCATGTTGTGGGGCGCCATCGGCCACAACCAGGTGCTAGGTCCCGTCATCTTCCAAGGCCTGGGTCCTGGACCCGGCAACGGCGTAACAGCGCAGCGCTATATGGACCAGGTGCTGCACCCTCATGTGCTGCCCTTTTTTCAAGCCCATGGAAACTGGGTTTTCCAGTACGACAACGCGCGCCCCCACACCGCCAGGGCCACTCAGGATCTCCTGCACCGCTCAGGCATCCTGGTGATGCCTTGGCCAGCGTTATTTCCTGACATGAACCCTATTGAGCAATTTTGGGACTTGCTCCAGACACAGCTCAACAGGGTGGTCCCAAGGCCCACAACTGTCGCTGATCTTGATCGGGCCGTCCGGCAGGCCTGGACCAACATTCCCAGGCAAGCCAGCAACACGTTGGTCCGCTCAATGCACCGCCGATGCCAGGCCGTCATCGATGCTAATGGGGGCCACACACGCTATTGACTGTTCTGTTAAGCGCTAATAACGCATCGTCTCCGCAACCTTACTGTGTTATGGACCATAAGTCAGTGTTCTACTCTGCCAAAAATTGGACATTAAAAATGAAATTTGAATTTTTGTAGGATTTTTTTATTAGGCAATAAATGACACTAGACACTGTTTTTCGCGTTTCTTTTGGACGTCAGTATAGATCTCAAGAATGAACGGACCGATCGTCACTAAACTTGGTGAACAGGTTCTATACATTCCTTAGACGGTCCTTACAAAAATTGGGACCAGTCAAACTCACGGTTAGGGAGTTATTGGTGGATTAAAATTATACAAGGACTTATAGAGGGACATATTACTGGTCAAAGGGAAATAACCATTCTCACTGCCACCAACTGAGAAGGTTATTTCCCTTTGACGGGGGTGTTTTTCCTACCTCGGAGGAATTTCTTGTCTTTGATAAGCGTTATTATGTTTAGTGAAACTATGCATGCTGTGACCACAGGAGCTTTTATCAAAGCGCCGGTCGATCATTATTTACACTGTGTGTAGTGAGTAGTAGTAGTAAGCCTTGTAGGGGTAAGCATGAAGGAGTAAATAATGATCGACCGGCGTTTGGATACAAGCTCCTGTGGCTGTGGCTTGCTTGTGTTACAGAGTTCGAGTGCAAGGACCACGTGGACCAAAACTCCTACAGCTGTGAAGACCTGCCCAACGTGTGTGACCACGCTCTGGCCGCCCTCTTCCTCTGTCCTCAATTCTGCCAGCTGTGTAGTAAGTCAATGTTAACGTTGTCGTTGTCGTTATTGTTGTTGTTGTTGTTGTTGTTGCTGTTGCTGTTGTTGTAATCATCGTCGTCTCGAGTCCTCCTCCTCATCATCATCGTCGTCATCATCGTCCTCATCGTCGTCATCGTCGTCGTCCTCCTCCTTCTCCTCATCATCATCATCATCATCATCATCATCATCATCATCATCATACTTCTCCTCTTCCTCCTCACCCTCATCATCACCATCATCGTCGTCGTCGTCGTCGTCTGAAAAGTATTGTTTCTTTCCTAGGCGGAAAGTACACTTTTTTGGTTTGATTTGCACGCTTATTAGCATTTTAGAGAGTGGCATTTTGTGCTGGTCACCTTGTACTGGTGTGTCCACAGACAGCAGCAGGACAGCAGTGCTGGAGAAGGAGCAGTGTTTCACGTGCAATGACGGTCTCTCGGACCTCAAATGCAGTGCCCCCGGGGCGTGCCAAAACCCCTTGTCTCCACAACTGTGTCCCAAGACTTGCTTCAGCTGTGAGTCACTTGTCTGCACACGTTAAACACAGAGCAAGCAGATACAGCAAATTCTTGATTTGGTGGAAAATGATGGTTGTATTCCTTTCATGAAGTAGGTGACCTACTTCATGAAAGTCATACAACCATCATTTGACCTCCCTCTGAGACAGTAACCTGACAATGACCCAGCTTACAGGGTGAAACTCCCCTACATGCTTTCAAAATTTCCAGAAAACACTACAAGATTTTTTAAATTAAAAAAACCAAGAAAGGTATTTTGTTGGAACGTCAAATTATTGACAAAACAAAACGTTACATTAGATATATATATCGACCCCGCGGTCTTTTAAGTGCACAAACAAACACTAATTTAATACTAATTAGACCAAACTAACCTGACAAAATGTTAAGAAAAAGACACAAGCGAGGCAATGATTATTTACGAAATAAAGTTTGTGTCTACAAGCAACGTTTGTGCGCCTCCTCTGTCCACTTCTTGTGCGCACCTTTTGGCACTAATAACTCATATCTGAGAATCAAAGGGAAAGAATGCACACGCCGTCAATAGTTGAGTAGGTAAGAGTTACGCGGAACCAGTCTCCGGGCACAAACCCGAGAATTAATTGCAGTTCTAATACCTCGGGCCTCCCCCCACCCCCACCCACCCCCATCCCCATCCAAACCGTCCCAAAAATACCAAATACCGTAATATCTGGAAGTGTGGTAACCATTTTGAGACATTTTACGGAAAAACCAAAAGTTAAGAAGATGTTATCATCAAATCAATCACACGACTCATTATGTAGTGTCCTACCTAAGCCATTACCTGTGATCGCCAGGTGTGCTGCCAACAGAGACACCCACAATGACCACCACTACAACATCCAGTACTACCACCACCACCACGTTTACCACTACTACCTCGACAACAACCACGACGACGCCGACAACGACACCTTCGACCACAACGACTTCGACAACTACAACAACGCCAACAACCACAACGCCAACCACGACAACGACGCCTACAACCACACCCACGACTACAACAATGCCACCAACTACAACCACAACACCCACGACCGCAACTACTCCGACTACAACATCGACAACCACCCCTACAACCACCCCTACAACCACAACAACACTGACGACTACAACAACACCGAAGACCACAACAACACCATCGACGACCACACCAACACCAACAACAACACCGACTACAACCACTACAACAACGCCTTCAACCACAACAACACTGACGACAACAACAACACCAACAACAACAACACCGACGACTACAACAACACCGACCACCACTCCAACGACAACAACAACACCGACAACTACTACAACACCAACCACAACGACTACACCGACGACAACGACCACAACACCGACGACAACGACCACAACACCCAGTACCACTACTCAGAAGCAAGGAGGTGGTAAGTGTTCTTCTCCTATGTTGTTGTCAGTGTGCGCACGTGCGTGCGTGCGAGCGGGCGTGTGTGCGTGCGTGCGTGTGTGTTTGCGTGCGAATGTGTGTGTGTGTGGGTGGGGGAGGGGGGGTGGGTGTGTGTGTGTGCGTGCGTGCGTGCGTGTGTGTGTGCATGCGTGCGTGTGTGTGTGTGTGTGTGTGTGTGTGTGTGTGTGTGTGTGTGTGTGTGTGTAGTGGGATAGATTATGATGGCATAAATATAACGTCACCGATGATAATGACAATGACGATGACTTCGCCGTCTCCAAAGATCTTTATAACAATACCGACGACGAGCAACACGAAGACTGCCACGATCATTATGACGGTGATGAACAGTGCTAGTGCAGAGTATGAAAACGACGACGACGACGATGATGATGATGATGACGACGACGACGACAACGATGATGTTAATGATAATCATGACGATGATGGTGATAATTATGACGGTTATGATGATGATGACGATAATTAAGTGGACCATGACAACCAAAACGACCACTTTAATGAAAGCTTTGATCCTGAAAATGAAGACAATGCTAATAACAACGACGACGGCGACGATCATCATGATCATAATTATGATAATGACAACAGGTGGAAAGCCGGGATCAGAGTGTGTGAAGTGCGGAGACCCAGGTGCTCAGGTTCCCTGCACGGTGGATGAGCTGGTCCTCGCCCCCACCGTCATCTGTCCTGACTCTGCCCCCTACTGCATGAATGACATCTACCAGTCTGGCTCTGACGTTAGCCACTACAGGAGGTACGTAGATTAAGACTCCTCCCCCTACTGCATGAGTGAAATCTACCAGTCTGGCTCTGACGTTAGCCCACTACAGGAGGTACGTAGATTAAGACTCCGCCCCCTACTGCATGAATGACATCTACCAGTCTGGCTCTGACGTTAGCCACTACAGGAGGTACGTAGATTAAGACTCCTCCCCCTACTGCATGAGTGAAATCTACCAGTCTGCTTCTGACGTCAGCCACTACAGGAGGTACGCAGATTAAGACTCCTCCCCCTACTGCATGAATGCCATCTACCAGTCTGGTTCTGACGTCAGTCACTACAGGAGGTACGTAGATAAAGAATCCCCCCCTACTGCATGAATGACATCTACCAGTCTGGCTCTGACGTCAGTCACTACAAGAGGTACGTAGATAAAGAATCCCCCCCCTACTGCATGAATGACATCTACCAGTCTGGTTCTGACGTCAGTCAATAGAGGAGGTATGTAGATCTTTACAGAGGTTTCCCACTGTGTGAATGACATCTACCAGTCTGGTTCTGAAGTCAGCGATTACAGAAGGTACGTAGATCGATAAAGAGGTTTCCGATGTATGAATGACATCTTTTAGTCTGGCTCTGACGTCAGTCACTACTGAAGTTACGTAGATCGATAAAGAGGTTTCCGACTGTATGAATGACATCTACCAGTCTGGCTCTGACGTCAGTCACTACAGGAGGTACGTAGATAACAGATTCAGTCCTACATGTTTGTGAGTTGCCCTGACTGTATTGATGACATCTATGTAGAAGCCGGTCAGTAGATAAATAGATTCCGAACTGGATGAATGACATCTTCTGACGTCAGCCACTACAGGAGGTCTGTAGTTAAAGATATGCCCTACCAGTATTGCATGAATGACATCTGACGTCAGCCACTGAAACACGTCAGTCGATACAGACGGCCCCCACTGCAAACTGAAAATAATTAATTACCAGACAGGTGTTGACGTCAGTCACTTTTAACACTTTCTACCCCAACTATGTTGACCATATTTGTTGTTAGCCGAGACCAGCTGTGCTGCAGCAGATCACTCAGAATTGTAGTAACTGTGTAGTAACTGTGTATCAACACGCTGGAATGCAGGCAGTAGATCGACGTTTTAGAAAGCGACTGTCAAAGCTAACAGTCTGAACGGATATAA
The DNA here is from genome assembly GCF_037325665.1 of Littorina saxatilis. Lineage (NCBI taxonomy): Eukaryota > Metazoa > Mollusca > Gastropoda > Littorinimorpha > Littorinidae > Littorina > Littorina saxatilis. Next base: position 30,970,083 of record NC_090255.1, read on the forward strand.
TCCATACCTCGTCAGATAGAGCCATGTGAGTGGGTACGGATATATCCGTACCTGGGAGACAATGAGTTAAAGAATTACTCGCAAATTTAACTTTGCAGGTTGACACATAAATCAGTTCTGCGATGAAGAAAGGTAAGCTGTAGATTTTTAGTCTGCATCCAGGTGAAAGGATGCTCCCATCACATGTAAATGCCTGGAAGGGTCCGTGGTAATTTACAAAATGGTTTACACGGGAAGGAGGGTACACTGACGCATCTTGAAAGGGATACTATTTATCTGACCGTTTGGAGGAAGGGGGCGCGAGGGGGGGGGGGGGTGGGGTGGTTGGGGGTTCTGGCGAATTTGACGTATCTGAAGAATGCGTTGTACCTTAATCTAAACGCACACCGCGCGATTTGCTGGAAAACGCATCACATACGTGGTAATTAATGTAATCAAAGTGAGTGAATATGCTTCAGGGCGCTGCTTCTCTTCGGCAAACAAGAAGCAGTCGGAAAGCGCCTCTTTGCGGCAGCGGCCAGCACCCTCTGTGACGCGGATCAGTTTGTTTGTTTGTTTGTTTGTTCATGGGCTGAAACTACTACGGCTTTTACGTGTATGACCGTTTTTACCCCGCCATTTAGGCAGCCATACGCCGCTTTCGGAGAAAACGCGGATCAGTAGTCGTCGTTGTACTCAGCTGTGACTCCATTTTAATGACTCAAGTTTACAATAACAAAATATATATTTATCTAGTCTTTTATTCTGTGCAGGTGTGTCAACGTGACAGTGTGCGACACATTGTGGTATCGCGGGTCCTCAGATATCCCTCTCTGCCTCAACTTTGATGCCAGCATCATCACTCAGAACTTGGCCTGTCATCTCTGTTGCTATGGCGACCAGTGTAACTATGACGACGTGCCACCTTCCGATACATGGTACAAGCCGTGATGACCTTGTGTGTCAAGGTCATCTGCTAGATCTCAACTGATATTTGTTGGTGGAAAGATTATTGCCACCACATTGGATATTTTGGTGTATGAAATGGGAATAAAGAGTCCTGTGATTTAGTGCAAAGTGACAGGTGTGAAGTTTTGGATAAAAACTGACATTTTGTTGTTATGCAGGGATAAGCACAGCCCTCAATAAAATAACAATGATTTTTCAATTAATAGTTATTCAACATCGCTGGTAAAAGGCTGACCAAGCCTATGAGCTGCTATACATGGGTGCAACCTGGAAAATTCCAAAAACCGGCAAAAGTTGGGGTCCAGCTTTTTTAGTATTTAAAATGCCAAAAAAACTCTCCTGGAACAAAAACATCGGCAGCCGATGAAACCAAAAACCGGCTGCCGGCATATAGCCGGCAGAGTTGCACCCATGGCTATATCAACGTCGTCATAGAATTTTGGTGTAACTCGTTTTATACAGATTTTCAGGCCAAAACTAATTATTTTTATCATGAAATAGTGTTTATATTTGTACCTGGTATGGATAGAAAGATAAAAGAATGTTAAATCATGTATTGTCAATTGTATTTGAGAGAATATTTCTCATGGAGAATGATTTACTTATCTAAAGCACAGAAGCATCAAAATCATCAATAATCGAGTGACGCCAAAATTCCAGGACAATGTCGATATGTTCAACTTAAAAGACTCGCGCGCACACACACACATGCTTGCACAAACACACAGCCCAACACCACATTAGATTCGTTGTTTTATTTTTTTTTAATATAAATTACTGGTTTGCTTGCATAGCATTTCAATTCAAGGCACAGAACACACAGAAACAGGATCATTCCTCCCAGTACAAACTCCCCTCACACATCTTTCTTTCTTTATTTGGTGTTTAACGTCGTTTTCAACCGTTCAAGGTTATATCGCGACGGGGAAAGGGGGGAGATGGGATAGAGCCACTTGTTATTTGTTTCTTGTTCACCAAAGCACTAATCAAAAAATTGCTCCAGGGATTTGCAACGTAGTACAATATATGACCTTACTGGGAGAATGCAAGTTTCCAGTACAAAAGGACTTAACATTTCTTACATGCTGCTTGACTAAAATCTTTACAAACATTGACTCTATTCTATACAAGAAACACTTAACAAGGGTAAAAGGAGAAACAGAATCCGTTAGTCGCCTCTTACGACATGCTGGGGAGCATCGGGTAAATTCTTCCCCCTAACCCGCTGGGGGTCCCTCACACATCAATTGTTCTGGAAGTTACTACTGTGTTAATGATACAACCAGTTCTTTCCTTTCCTTTCAGTTAGAATTCATGAAATTAGCATCTAAATCCTATCTAAATCAACAGTTCATATAGAAGTCAAGACCAATAAGTAAATAAATAAGTGTAAATCACATTCTTTTCTATTATGGTCAACTTGGTATTCATTCTTCTTCTTCTTCTTCTGCGTTCGTGGGCTGAAACTCCCACGTACACTCGTGTTTTTTGCACGAGTGGAATTTTACGTGTATGACCGTTTTTACCCCGCCATTAAGGCAGCCATACGCCGCTTTCGGAGGAAGCATGCTGGATACTTTCGTGTTTCTATAACCCACCGAACTCTGACATGGATTACAGGATCTTTTCCGTGCGCACTTGATCTTGTGCTTGCGTGTACACACGAAGGGGGATAAGCCACTAGCAGGTCTGCACATACGTTGACCTGGGAGATCGGAAAAATCTCCACCCTTAACCCACCAGGCGGCCGCGACCGGGATTCGAACCCTCGACCTTCCGATTAAGAGGCCGACGTCTTACCACCCCGCCACAGCGCCCGTCCAGGGTATTCATTCCATACCTAAGCTTAAGATACGAATCACTGGCAGTTATAATGAAATATATTCTCCATAAAGAACGGAATAATCGTAAATTCGATTCACCGGCAGTGATAATGAAACATTTTCTTCATAAAGATTTGAATAATCATAATTAAGACAATGTTTCACGCTCAACATTTTTACTTTACTTTATTTGGTGTTTAACGTCGTTTTCAAACACGAAGGTTATATCGCGACGGGGAAAGGGGGGGGGGGGGGGGGGGGGGGGGGGGGGGAGAGATAGAGCCACTTGTAAATTGTTTCTTGTTCACAAAAGCACTAATCAAAAAATTGCTCCAGGGGCTTGCAACGTAGTACAATATATTACCTTACTGGGAGAATGCAAGTTTCCAGTACAAAGGACTTAACATTTCTTACATACTGCTTGACTAAAATCTTTACAAACATTGACTCTATTCTATACAAGAAACACTTAACAAGGGTAAAAGGAGAAACAGAATCCGTTAGTCGCCTCTTACGACATGCTGGGGAGCATCGGGTAAATTCTTCCCCCTAACCTGCGGGGGGTGGTAAGCCTTCTGCGAACTTACATTTAGCTGAAGTATTAACCCTTACACAGGTGCAATTCTGTAACACGTTACATTGCCACTGGTGAATTAACAGAGAGAAAAATAAAGAAAACGGTCATAATTTTTTGCATCCATGGGAGGTAATCAGAACCGACCAAACAGACCGAGTCAGTAGCGCGACATATGTCGTGACAACCAGGTGACAGTATAGGTAAAGTAGCGCGACATATGTCACGACAACCAGCCTAAGGGTTAAAATATATAGTAAGTATGCATCCTCTGGATATCAAGTAGTCCATTCAGGTACCAACATCCCATTGATCTAACTAGAAAAATTGAACACAAAAAGCTTTGTCTCTCTCCATGACTATACTCTAGCTACAGTAATATCGTAACAATAGGGAGTGGCCTGAAATGTGGTACATATTGCACACAAAATTGTGCATATCCATTAAATATATTACTGGTTCCACAAAGATCTGTCATTTTACAATAACAATTTCAAAGCTCATTATCTGATCAAGCGTACAGGAAACTAAAAATTTAGTAAGCGCAACACATCTAGAAATTCAAAGGCACAGGGGAAAAATGCACACCAAACACACAACAGCAAATGACATACAAGGCACAATAGTTAATGTGAATATCTTGTTTATAAAAAAAAAATGCAACCATGCCACATGTTTACATATATATTTGTTTGTTTGTTTGTTTATTTGTTGCTTAACGTCCAGCCGACTACGCAGAGCCATATCAGGACGAGGAAGGGGGGGATGAAGGGGGCCACTTGTCAAGCGATTCCTGTTTACAAATGCACTAACCCATTACTTGTGTCCCAGCAGGCTTTAGTAAAACTAAATTAATACCTACTGGAAGATTACCAGTTTCCAGTATGTTAAAATAGGCTTAACCTATCTACTGCTGGACTTACATCAGAACACTAACAGATTAAACTATACATGAATCGCGAGACAAGCGGCAAGAGAAGAGATTTTTGGAAAAAATACAGGTGAATGAGCAAGAAGGCAGAAAAAAGAAAAGAATTCATGAAGAAAAAGAGAGCATGACAGGAAAGAGGAACCAAAAATCTACCTAACAGCAAACTAGAAAGCTCCTGCGGTTCCAAAAACAGGAGGGGCCTTTAATTTCATAACCGCAGTGCCCCACTGCGGGATTTGTGAAGCGAGAAGTTATATATCTCAGCAACAAATATGCACTGAAGACAAAACTGTGAAACTATCTAGCAGTAAAACCCACTGAAAACCAAGCGCTTGATCAAGGGGAAAATTGGCATAGCAGTTTACGTGGCTGGTTGTTCAGAACCTCAATAACTGCAGAAGACTATTGAAAGGTTCAACATAAACGAGAAAACATTACCCAAAAGTGCAATCCATGTCGGTTACATCCATGCTCAAGAACCAGACTTGTTTACCCTGAAATGAGGCAAGTGGAGCAAGGCCATGCTGAATGTGGAGTTTTGGGGATTCAAAGTGGAGTTTACATATATGTATAAAACCACAGATTAAATATATTGCTGTGCAAACTGTAAGAAATTAAAGAAAAGTATTTTCTGACCTTTATTCACTGCTGTTCTTTCTTTCTTTCTTTATTTGGTGTTTTACGTCGTTTTCAACCACGAAGGTTATATCGCGACGGTTCACTGCTGTTAAGTGTTTGATGAGATGATAACTTTTTCATCAGTTTTCTTCAGATCTAGCTTGAGTTGACAGGGACTTGTAATAGGCACTTTTCAGTAGCAAACTGTGTATGGGATGCTGACTGCACGTGGCGAGTGCAGTCGAACAGACCACCGTGCTGGCAGGAAAAGTCCCATTTGCACAAGGAGCAGTGGACGAACAATTCTCCGTTTCTTGACGCCTGTAGACAAGGGTATTTGTCGTGACAGTTCTTTTTATATTTCTGTGAATGGACAGCAGAAGCACGTCTTTTTTTCATTACATGTTTTGCTGGTATTTCCTCAACGTCACTGTCGTCAGTCTCGCAAACGCGCTTTCCTAAAGACGCCATCTTTGAAAAAGAGAAAGATTTTGAAAACGAGGCTACGATAATGCGTTCAACGTACCAGCTGCCCGCTGGCAGTTGATTCGAAACTGACATGCCAGCTGCAGCGTGCAGGCAGAGATCTGATTGGAGCTATTGTTAGACCGCGCTGCGAAAAGTTGAGCCTTTGTTTGCGACCGACTCAAGTTAGGCTTATGCACTGAACGATCGGTACTTGGCTAAAAACAGAGTTGGGGAATTCGAAATGCGGAGTCTCACTTTGAGCTGCGGAGTAAAAAAAAAAAAATGCGGAGAAAACTCCACTCAATGCTGGCGGTAAACAGGTCTGAAGAACACACAACTCTTAAAAAACACATATTTCCTTTTTCGCCCGAAACGACAATCAATATGAGGCTTATATCGCGCGTATTCCGTGGGTACAGTTCTAAGCGCAGGGATTTTTTAATTTTATTTTAATTTTTATTTTATGCAATTTATATTGCGCACATATTCAAGGCGCAGGGATTTGAATTTTTTTTTACACAATACATCACGCATTCACATCGGCCAGCAGATCGCAGCCATTTCGGCGCATATCCTACTTTTCACGGCCTATTATTCCAAGTCACACGGGTATTTTGGTGGACATTTTTATCTATGCCTATACAATTTTGCCAGGAAAGACCCTTTTGTCAATCGAGGGATCTTTAACGTGCACACCCCAATGTAGTGTACACGAAGGGACCTCGGTTTTTCATCTCATCCTAAAGACTAGCACTTGAACCCACCACCTAGGTTAGGAAAGGGGGGGGAGAAAATTCCTAACGCCCTGACCCAGGGTCGAACTCGCAACCTCTCGCAAGTGCGTTACCACTCGGCCACCCAGTCCTCAATAAGCACCTTTAGCGTAGTCAGTAGCACTCAGGGTCGCGAAACCGTTAAGGTCGAGTTTAAGTCCATCGGCAAGCCAAGATTTTTCTTTTTTTATCCTTCAATTCTTCTTTTCTTTTTCCTAAACCCTTACTATAAAACATACGTCTAACCTAACTGTAGTGACTGAATCATCATGAATCCATCTTAAATCTTATAAAGTTCTGTAACCTGCAACAAGGTTTGCAGGACGCAATAGCGAGATACTTCCCAGGAACAGTTTTCCAGAACTCCCTATTCTTTTTCCAGTAACGTCAGGTCGTGGCAAAAGCCTGAGAGGCTGCCAACCCTTGTCAAGCGTCAAGCATAACAAGAAGAGCAAACGCTCGATCGAGTCACTTTCGCAGTTCTGAATATTATATGAGGCATCAGATGGACAGGAAGAAATTGCTATTCACAACACAATACAGATGTAAATAATTTGATGTAAAGAATAATCCTATAAAGTTTGAATCAAATCCGATGAATAGTTTCAGAGATATGATATTTCAATTTTTTTCCTTCAAGACATACCTGTGACCTTGAAAAAGGTCAAAGGTCACCAAAGCAGACGTCAAAGTGTAGAGGTCACTGGGAGTCACGTTCACATAAAATTTGAGCCCGGTCACTTTTATAGTTTCCGAGAAAAGCCCAACGTTAAGTTGTGTGTTGCCGAACAGAAAAGGCTAGTTATCTCCCTTGTTTTTCTGATAACGTTCGTAAAAGGCTACAGATGTAAATACTTTGATGTAAAGAATAATCCTACAAAGTTTCAATCACATCCGATGAACTTTGTCAAAGATATAAAATGTCTAATTTTTCCTTTGACGCTGACCTGTGACCTTGAAAAAGGTCAAAGGTCAACGAAACCATCGTTAAAGTGTAGAGGTCATTGGAGGTCACGACTAAACAAAATATGAGCCGGATCGCTTTGATAGTTTCCGAGAAAAGTCCAACGTTAAGGTGGTGTCTACGGCCGGCCGGCCGGACAGACTAACACTGACCGATTACATAGAGTCACTTTTTCTCAAGTGACTCAAAAAACGCTCACGCTGGACCCGAGTACTCTTCAGACATTCACACACACACACACACACACACACACACTCTCTCTCTCTCTCTCCCTCACTCCTTCTCTCTCTCCCTCTCCCTCTCTCTCACACACACACACACACTACCACATCTCCATTCTAAAACACGTCACGTTCCAAATCAAAAGACGACATTCTATTTTCTTACGTCACTATTCTTGGTTTACGGTACCATTCGGCGGCTTTGCTACGAGTATGCCATAGTCTTGGTTTGCTGAGACCTTGCACCGTTCTATCAGACTGCCTGGCTGGCTGTTGCACAGCGAATTCCTCCCACCGCCAAGTCGTTTTTTTGTGGTTTATTTCGCATTTAGGTCCCAGGTAACATTATGAAGTTTTAATACGATCAATCGGACCTATTATCAAGTTAGTGTATCAACTTTTGAACGAACTGCGCCCAGTAGTTTCCCAGCAATAAGCTGTTAAGTCGAGACACACACACAGACACACAATTAAAGTCTGCTGGACCCTTGTACTAGCGTACTCGGGGATAACACAGGCCTGGGAAGGAGTGAAAGTGGTTTGGGCGTACTGACGGAAACATTTTGCGTGTTAAGCATTTTAAGGGCACACAGAGGCTCTTTTCTTACAAAATTAGAAAAGGACTTTGTTGTATTTACGAAGAAAGGTGTATCATTCCCAGGTCCGATAACAATTTACAATTTTTGGGAATTTTCATCGTAGCAAATGGTCTTTAAGTGTAGCATTGTCCAAAATGTATTGGCACATCCGCATTTATACTATTTCGTGCAAGAATGTATACATTTTTTTTTAAACATTATTTATAACAAACACAATTATCTATAGAGAGTGTTTGCTGTGCCACTTTTTAGTATGGACAATGTTTTGGTACCCATAGTCTGACCGCTACACCGGAGTGAGAATCAGAAACGAGTTCCAGGACTCACAAGAAAGAGCGAACTGTTGCATGCTTGTCATTATTTGTTTGAGCGTAGCAATTTTAAGCTTGGCTTAACAGCATAGCAATTGATAATAAAACGTAGCATGCTACGCCGAAAGCGTAGCAGTTAGCAGCTTTCTTTCTTTGGTGTTTAACGTCGTTTTCAACCACGAAGAATATATCGCAACAGGGGAAGGGGGGAGATAGAATAGAGCCACTTGTCAATTGTTTCTTGTTCACAAAAGCACTAATCAAAAATTTGCTCCAGGGGCTTGCAACGTAGTACAATGGATTACCTTACTGGGAGAATGCAAGTTTCCAGTACAAAGGACTTAACATTTCTTACATACTGCTTGACTAAATTCTATACAACCATTGACTATATTCTATACAAGAAACACTTAACAAAGGTAAAAGGAGAAACAGAATCCGTTAGTCGCCTCTTACGACATGCTGGGGAGCATCGGGTAAATTCTTTCTCGTCCCATTATGAGACACCCCCTAACCCGCGGGGGGGAGTTGGCAGCTCTGCACATGTTTCTGTCACCTGCAGCTATAATGGATGATCCACTTGCGACACACAGAATTCCTTGTTACAGGACTACATTCTAAGAATTCACACAAATTAGTTGTTAGACTGAATCTCAACGACAGCGTCATTTCACCCCAACACATCCATAACTTCTAGAGAAAAACATCTCAAAACTAAGATGGCTCAACACATGGGTGCTCAAAATAGGGACATGTAACCCACCTACCCAGCGACCAGTCACGGTCACTTATCAAACAAATTGCACAAAGAGAACAAAATACAAGAGTACGGCACACACAAAAACCCAGATTAAAGTTTGACAACAAAACTTGGCTTCTTTTCTTACAAGTAAACAGAAACGTATTCGATCGTCCGTTTTTCAATTGCCACTTGCAAGAGGACTTGCTTTTTCACGTTGGAAGTAAATGTACAAATATTTATGTAAATAAAGCTCAAACTGTTGTTTGCTTTCATCACATATAATCTTTGATGGGTTATAAATTAACTTATTTACACAACAAAAACAACAACACCAAGCATGCATAAAATTAAACCATAACCAGACCTGGGAACCCCTGTTTTGCACTTAGTATTCTCAAACAAACTTGGTGTATTTTCAAAACAATGAGCGTACTCCACACAGCGTTTGCACATCCATGATTAAAACATGCCTCATGCACTTCCGTCACACCGTTAATTAAGTTTACCTATACATTTAAAACAAATGCTTTCTTCAATTTTTACTGACAAAAAACTGTACCGTATTTGACGGACTACAAGCCGCAACTTTAAAAAAACCCAAACAAACCGCATTGCGGCTTATAAAAAGATGCGGCTAAAACGTTACCTAAACTTGAATAGCATTCACCTAATGGAAGTCGCCGCGGATTTTCATTTCGCTCGATTAGCGATTACCGGTACTTTATTAGCTCTCTACTCAAGACTCGGCGCTTTTCTCTTTCTTTCGCCAATCTTCGTTTGTCAACAAGTCGTCGTGACAAGCGTACAGAGAAACACCGGATGTATCAGGATCTCGCGCGCGCGAGATTTTGGTCTTTTGTGTCTCGCGATAGTTGGAGGAGCGAGAGCCGCCATGTTGTGTTTTTGTCTGCTTGAAATGTGAGCAAAAGTCGTAAATCATCCCAAAAAAGCTTATTCCGGGCGGGACTACATGTGTGTGTTGGTTACAAATTGTGTGTGAGTGCGATATTTTTCTTCAAACTTTTTCACTTTTTTCTTTGTTTCACTTGTTTATTCTCGGAGCCGATTTCGCCAAATACCGTACTTTCGTTTGCCTGGTTGTTTTGATTGATTAACACGATCCGATTATATTTTTTTCGACGGCGGCTAATATAGTGACGTAATCATGTGCCAAAATACTGGATCGGCTTCAGGATGGGCTTGTGAAGAAAAGTAGTCTAAGAATTTTTTTCGTCATATTTTTTTCCCACTGACCGTATTCTCAACAATCATGCGTACAAAATACGGCGAAATCGTATGGGTTCCCAGGTCTGCATAACAATACAATTATCAACAAAAACAACAAATAGAACAATGTTATTCACACAGTAACCAGATATTCACTGAATTGCTTTTTTGAATTGCACTACATGATTTACACTCTTTTCAATCCCTAAAAACGGGATACTCAAAACGTGAGAACAGAACCAAGATCGTGCACGAGTCTAGCGTACCTACGAACTGAACCGCTTTCTTTCTTTCTTTATTTGGTGTTTAACGTCGTTTTCAACCATGAAGGGTTATATCGCGATGGGGAAAGGGGGGGGGGGGGGGGGGGGGGAATGGGATAGAGCCACTTGTTAATTGTTTCTTGTTCACAAAAGCACTAATCAAAAAATTGCTCCAGGGGCTTGCAACGTAGTACAATATATGACCTTACTTGGAGAATGCAAGTTTCCAGTACAAAGGACGTAACATTTCTTACATACTGCTTGACTAAAATCTTTTCAAACATTGACTATATTCTCTTACGACATGCTGGGGAGCATCGGGTAAATTCTTCCCCCTAACCCACGGTGGGGTGGGCATGGACTGCTGTAACTCATCAGCCCGAGATGGTTTCTATGCCTACATGAATCCAACGAATTATATTACTCAATTTCCATGAAGAAGCAAACAAAAAATAAACAAAAATAAAAAGAATGAGACAGATAGAAAAGAAACAGTACATAGAACATCAACTGGTTCAAGACACAGTTACTACAACTCCATACACTTTTCACAACACACAATTCATCAGCATTATGGACCCTTGACCAAACAAAATGCATTCATCATAGATTAAGCATACATTCATTAGCAGTAAATAGCACAGGTGAAAAATATTCATTGGCAGTACACATAAATATATTCAAAACAATTCATGAACAGTTGAATAGCTGCGGAAAAAGAACACATTGTGGTGGGAACGCTTAAGTGCACTTCCAAGAAGAGTTGGGCGCACTGCTCCTGGCGTAATGGTTTTAGCCCTAGACTCTGTATCTCAAAACAACTCATTAAAAGTTGAATAGCTGCGGAAAAAGAACACATTGTGGTGGGAACACTTAGGTGCACTTCAAGAGTTGGCCATTGCTACTGTCGTAATGCTTGGCCCTGGACTCGCTATCTTGTCATTTATTGACATTATTCAATTTATTGCTCACGAGTATTCTCTATTCATTAAAAGTTGAAAAGCCGGGGGAAAATGAACACATTGTGGTGGTAACACTGAAGTGCACTTCAAGAGTTGGGAACACTTAGTGCACTTCCAAGAAGAGTTGGGCACTGCTACTGACGTAATGGTTTTAGCCCTAGACTCTGTATGTCAAAACAATTCATTAAAAGGAAATGAACACATTGTGGTAGGAACACGTAAGTGCACTTCAAGAGGAGTTGGGCACTGCTACTAGCGTACTGTTTAATCCTGGACTATGTATTCGCAATAACCATTATTGCTCATGTGTAAGATCATCAGTTTCTTCGTTCATGAGCTGAAACTCTCATGTACACTCCCGTTTTACCTGCATGACCTTTATTCCAACAGCCATTTGGACAGCCAAACTGTGATTGTGGGGGATGCATGACCTTTATTCCAACAGCCATTTGGACAGCCAAACTGTGATTGTGGGGGATGCATGACCTTTATTCCAACAGCCATTTGGACAGCCAAACTGTGATTGTGGGGGATGCATGACCTTTATTCCAACAGCCATTTGGACAGCCAAACTCTGATTGTGGGGGATGCATGCTTGGTGTTTTCTTGTTTCTACAACACACTGAACTCTGACATGTACTTAGTCTTGTGCTTGCGTGTATGCGTGAAGGGGGGGGGGGGGGGGGGGGGGATGGTACTAGCAGGTCTGCACATAAGTTGATCTGGGAGATCGGAAAAATCTACATCCTCAACCCACCCGACACAACCAGGATTTGAACCCCCGACCTTTCGCTTGAGAGATGGGCGTATTGTCCACCAGGCCACTGCGCCCGTCGTAAGCTGGTTTAGGAAATCTTCTGACAACCTCATTTTTTTCTTCTTTTATTGAGTGTATTTTGACCTGCAGGTATTTTCAATCCAGTTTCAACTGACCTAATTTTTTCTGTGTCTGGGAACAACACTGGCAAGTGGTCAATGATTGTTCATAGAGAATGAAGTTTTCTTTAATAAATGCAGAATTGAGGTACTATAACCTCTAAAATATAAGTACTTTTTATTAAAAACCAATTTTTTTTTTTATCCATCCGTCTTATCCTGCACCAACAAAGGTACTCGAGCTGCCATTTCCAGTGCCTCTTCTTCTTCTTCAGCGTTCGACAGTGCCTCAACCCGCACTGATTTTTTTCCCATATCGCTTAAAACAAATGTCAAAGTGTGAACTTAATGCAAATTTCCACACTAAATGCAGTATCTTGAACATTACACATGTGGACATAAATAGCAATTGTTGACATGTGGTAAAAAGTTGATGCATGTGAACAGATGAGAGCCACTGTAATATTTATGTGACAAAGTCGATCAGACAGATTATACTACCGCGCTTTCACTCTTTAGTTGACACACCTGCAAACAATTTCACAATAGCCTTCACAGGGCTGTGCTTAATTAGCAGTGGGCATCACCTGATTCTACTTAATCAGCAGCCTGTGCAAGCGACAATTCGCCCAAGCCATCAGCTTTGCTGCAACAAAAGATGCCGTTTTTCAACACACCATACAAAGGTCATTCATTTTTCTGCGCTAACTTTAATTTAACACCAACAGTTCCAGTCAAATGTCGTCACAGAGAGAGACCCAGTCATCAAGAACACTGCCAAGGTATAAAGGGACAGTACTGTGAGTGAGAATCCAAGCACAGCCCTTGTCATACCCCACTTTTGCCCAAAATCTCACTTGTTGTTCTATGTCACAGGCATCAAAAATAGTAGCCAGTCTGCTTGTGCTTCAGTTTTAGCACCTCCAGACAATTAGCCCAGGCTCTCTTGTCCTTGAGCCCAGGGGAAGACGAGGGAAAACCACTCCGGGGCTTCCACTGAACCCGTCACACGCTTTCGTTCTAATAGTCAACAACGTTGCTCAAATGCCAATGTCATAAGCGTCAAAGAGATCGGCCAGACCTCCCGTGGTGCTGGGACCAAAGATGTACTCGTCCATGTCGAAGGGAGGTTCGAGGGTAACGAAGGCGTCGTCGATGTCTTGGTCGGTGGTTTGCTGCAGCATGTTTTGGTGAACTGAAGGTGACAGGTCTTGCTGTTCCAAAAGGGCCCGCTTTAAAATGTCGTCGGCCCCACTGTTACTGTTGCTGTTGTCTCTCATGACAAGGGCTGCAAAGCAAAAACGGAAGATATAAGACAAATGCACATCATTCAGGTATTAAACACTGGACAAAATCAAAACAAACTTTGGCAGTGGGACACGACACTCCAAAGAGATTCAAGAGTAACATACACACACACACACACACAATGAGTGGTGACTTTCACATGTCGCATCCGGGGCGGGGATGTAGCTCAGTCGGTAGCGCGCTGGATTTGTATCCAGTTGGCCGCTGTCAGCGTGAGTTCGTCCCCACGTTCGGCGAGAGATTTATTTCTCAGTCAACTTTGTGTGCAGACTCTCCTCGGTGTCCGAACACCCCCGTGTGTACACGCAAGCACAAGACCAAGAGCGCACGAAAAAGATCCTGTAATCCATGTCAGAGTTCGGTGGGTTATACTACACTGTTTACCCCCATAAGTGTTTTGGAGTAATGCTCAGCCCCAAAAATAGTAATCCTGGCACAAAAATAGTAATCATCCAGCATTCGTCGCCAATTACAACGCACATGACAACTGTGTCTGCGAAACGCAATCATGCACATATATCCATCATTCACAAACAAAACACATCAGTCAGTTTTTGTAGTCATCATAATTTCAAAGAAGATCACATCAAAAGCACATGCATCACTGATTCTTTTTCTTTTGCTCGTAGTAGGCCTTTTTCAGTGTGTCAAGCGCTTCTCTACTGTACTTGCGCTTGCCGAATGAGTGAGGGCGAGACTTCACCACTAGAAGGCTCTCCAGCGTCTCATCAGACAGACATGATCTCTGGTCAGTCCTGTGCTTTTTCACCCCATTTTGCCATTGAAAAAAACAATGCCAAACATGTGAATTAATTTTTTTTTTTAAATAAATAAAAATTTACATTTTTTTTTATTTATGAAAATCGTAGTCTTGACACGGATAGCGGAATGACGTATTTTTTTTCCTCCAGAAAATCGTAATAAATTACGCCAAAATCGTAAGGGTAAACAGGTCTGGTTATAACAGAAACACGAAAATACCCAGCATGCTTCCTCCGAAAGCGGCGTATGGCTGCCTAAATGGCGGGGTAAAAACGGTCATACACGTAAAAGCCGTGGGAGTTTCAGCCCATGAACGGAAAAAAAACACAAAAAAACATGTCGCATCACAATACTTCACAAACCGTTGATTATGGCCAAGTGTACATAAAAGGGGGGTTCCACTGAACTACCAACATAAGACAACATAGCGTTCATTTTTTTCATGCTTGGTAGTTGTAAGGCCAAAAAAAAGAAGGTCTGTTTACGGTAACATAGGCCAAAAAAATAGGGTCGGTAGGTCGGGATTTTTATTTTTTTTTAATTTTTATTTTTTTTCCAAAAAACCATATTTTTACGTTATTTTGCCAAAAAAACAAGGATTTTTTTTTTTTTTCCCCAAATGCCAAAAAAAAGTCTAGGGTCGCGCGAAAAAACTAGGGTCGGTCGGGTTACCGTAAACAGACCTATTTTTTTTTTTGGCCTAATCATCTCTGTTTAGGCGGCTGGCTGAAGCTGAGCCAAAATCCGTCGTCAACATTTTCCGGCTTTCAATCATCCTGTCTCTGGAAGTTCTTAGGCCAACAACAAAAAATAGTCTGTTTACGGTAACATAGGCAAAAAAATAGGGTCGGTAGGTTGGGATATCCCCCCCCCCCCCCCCCCCCCAAAAAAAAACTTATTTTTAAGTTATTTTCCCAAAAACCGTTTTTCTTCTTTTTTTCCCCCCCAAATGCCAAAAAAAGTCTAGGGTCGCGCGAAAAAATAGGGTCGGTCGGGATACTGTAAACAGACTTTTTTTGTTGTTGGCCTTATGCAATTATCAAAAATAAACTGTTTTGTGATCAGACACAAATGCTCTAACGAATGACATCATTTTCTAATGTGTCAATTTCTTGTGACATAGCTAATATTACTCCTCACCTGAATAGCTTCCCCCTGAAGCATAGCTTTCTGGCTTGGGCTCCTGCTTCACTGCGCCCTGCAGGGGAGCTGTAGGGTCCAGCGTGTCCAAGAAATTCTGCTGCAAGCCCCACAACCCTTGCTGCGGGACTGCTGCAGGCTCCTGTTTGACTGCAACCTGTCGCCCGACGCACACGCTCTGTATCATAGCCGCCTCCTGCAGCAGCAATTCTGCGGGCTCTTGCTTTACGTTGGATTGTGTGTGGAGAAGAAGAGGCTGCCTGGTGTTGCTTTGCGTCGAGGTTTGTGGAGCGATGAGGCTGTCCACTTCATCGTAAGCGGGGTTGGCCTGTGGCTGCTCAAGCTCAGAGGTGGGTTCCGTCTCGGATGAACTGTCTGTAGGGACGTCGCCGAGTTCCTCGGGGCACAGGAACACTTCGATGGGGCCCCGCACGCTCTTCAGCCAGATCTGTATGTCTTTCTGCTGACAGAGAGGGACTTCATTACATGAGCACAGCCTTACAAGGGGGGTCCGGGGGCATGCCCCCCTGAATTTTGTTCTCCAAAGAACCCAAATGGTGCAATTTGGTGTCATCTGAGCTCTAAATTTGCTATTACATTCAATTTTTAGAACCATGTTTGCCTCCATTTATTTTTTTCAGCGAACACTTTGGCTTTTTCGATGGAACAAAAAAAATGTCGGTGGAAATTTTCCCTTCGGCGGACAATTCCCATGCCCGATGTCTAAAAGTAGCAAACGAGAAGAAGAAGACTTTGATGGGTTACCTCTTTAGGGTCCGGCACCTCCAGGCGAGTTTCTGGCGGAGCTTTGATGGCAATGACCGTCTGATCATCCAGAGACCTCAGGTTACGGATGTCCTGGTACGTTACATAGGCCAATGTGCGACAGTTAAGGCAAAAGACAATTCATCGGATGGGCAATGTATCACCAAACCCACACCTGCCAACCCTTATAAAACCTCAAGTGTAGCAATTTACATTTGTTTTGGAATTGTCAGCATAGGAAACGTTTTAGTATACATGTAACATTGTTTAAAATTTATTCTCACAGCCACATTTTGCAGAAGAAAAAAACATTTTAAAAAAGTTAACAGAAAAAAAAGCATAATGGCCAAAAGAGAGTGTCTGCAGTATCACTTTACAGTGTGGACAATGTTCTATGACAAGTTCTAACCACTACACAGAGTGAGAATCAGAAATGAGTAGCAGGACTCACACAAGAAAGCGCAAGTTGCATCCTTCATTGCTTGTGATTATTTGTTTGAGCGTAGCAATTCTAAGCTTGGCATATCAGCGTAGCAATGCTGACAGCGTAACAGTTGGCGGCTCTGACAAACAGGCCTTGAACTGCAGGCTGACAAAGCCATAAAGCGACCTGCACTCTCACAACACAGCAAAAGCAGGGAGACAAAGACAACGGTACATTTGTCCCCCTCAACCAAATTTTGATGGGACATCATAGCGGAAGGTAAGAAGCGCAAGGCAGGCTAGGCGGTCCGAAAATGCAAAATATAGTTGTATTTGGTGCCATATGATGATATGCGAATGTGCCTGTGTTTCAGGGGGGTGTGGGTGTGTGTATGTGTGTGTGTGTGTGTCTGTGTGAGGTGTTTGCTCAGGTCTTTCCGAACATTGTACTCCCGTGAAAAGTGTGCATGGGGTGACGCAGTGGTACGTAATCTCAGTGCGCCCTTTGACGCACTGAAGGGAATTCCAATGGGATGTTATGAGCACACTAGTAAATGAAACCCTGCAAAAGGATATCTGGCATTGTCGGCGTCCTCTGTGAGAACCCGCAGCTGGCGTGTACAGGTCTGTATCATGTGATCCAGGACGTTCTCCTTTGAGTCCATGTCTGCCACATCTGACAACAAACAACATGTGATAAAACAAAACGGCAAAGACAACTGTTCATTGGTATTGACACAGATTGTGTTCAATAATGGAAACAAAGTTTTCCTTATTGTTTTTCTCTTTTTTCCTTTTTTTTCAAAATGATTTTGTCACGTTGATCATATTCCGCCATGAAATTTCTGGCATGTTTATGTGAGGACTTACCATAAGTTTTAAACGTGTGCTCCTTTTTAATGATGTTATATTATCAGGCATGGTACTGAAGGAATGGCAGTTTCAGCTGAAATAAAGCCGGGGGTCCAGGGGGCCGCTCAGGCCCCCTGGCGGGGTCAAATGTGTTTAGTGCCCTCTCCTTGAAGCTGAGAGGGATATAAGTGAAAGATAACAAGGCTTGAGTAAGAAAAAATAATAAACTCAAGTCAATCAGCAGATTTTTTTTTTTCTTCGGATTTTCGTTTTCGGCGGAAGAGTACCATGCCTGATTATCAATATCATGTGTGTGTTTATGAATAAAATACGGTTTAAACCAACTGTTCAAAACAATATTCGCATCAAAAGTGCATAGCTTAGGCCTAAAAAGAAATAGGTGTGGTTACGGTAACCCGACCTACCCTATTTTTAGGGGCCGACCCTATAACTTTTTATTACATTTGTCAAAAAACAAACAAACAACGAGTGCAGAAAACGCAATGAAAGCAAAATCGCCCGAGTCGCACACTTATTTCCCTGTCAAGTAGGTTTAATTTGTACACATTAGAAAAAAAAGTTTAAAAAAAAAAGTGATTGCCTACCTTCCTACCCTATTTTTTGGGGCTATGTTACCGTAACCCTACCTTTTTTTTTTTTGGCCTTAGTTGATTAATCAGGCAAGGACTTTCTTCAGATCAGGTATTACAGTCTACGGATCCAGAAACAAGCTAACTCGCGCCGCGCCGTATAGTACTATAGTAAAAAAAAAAAATAATAAATAAATAAATAAATATATTTACTGCTTCTCAACATTGTCTGGTTTTGCAATTTCACAATGCTACTTATGACACAAACCCGTTTCCATTTGTACCCGCTTCTTGCAAAGTCTGAGTGTATATAATTCTGGACAACTCGCATTAACTACTTTGCTGTGATTTTTTTCAAGTTTGAAATTGGCGGAGTTTCTTTCCATGCCACAGGAGGAGAAGCAACAACACTTTCTACCCCACCTATTTTGACCAAGTTGTTTTTCCCCCCGAGACTAGTGCTGCAGCAGGTCACCCAGAATAGTAGTAACTGTGTGGCAACTGTGTATCAACACGCTGGAATGCAGGCGTTAGATCGACGTTACAGGAAGCGACTGAAGCTAACAGTCTGAGCTGATATATCCGTACGTGGTCAGATAGAGCCATATGTGTGGATACGGATATATCCGTATGTGGGAGACAATGAGTTAAGCCTTACTTTCTAGCAAGTCGAAGCTACCAAATTTCTCACCACCTCAGGCAGACAGATCTGAGAACTAATAAAGTTAATTACCTGAATGAAGATGCATGGCAGCAGAGGTGATGTGATTGGATCCCCCATTGGAGGCTATGGAGTCCGCTGAACCCCTGCAGAAATCACAGTGCAGTAAACATTAGTTGTTATTCAACATCATTTTTGTGACCGCATCTTCTCTTGATTTTAATCAGAAGAACGGTCTTTGGTTGAAACAGAAAAGTCCAAGCACATGATACAGATAGAATTACACAGTTGTCTCCCTTGCCTAGCCACCTTCACCTTAAATTTATTAAAGTCAAATGACTGTTAATGTCAATTCCGAGCTTGCAGTTGAAACGAAGATATTTCAAGTTTTGCTTACTAACTTTGAAGTTTATGTAGACTCCCGCGTTCACTCATGTTTTTAGCACGAGTGGATTTTTACGTGTATGACCGTTTTTACCCTGCCATTCAGGCAGCATACGCCGATTTCGGGGGAGGCATGCTGGGTATTTTTGTGTTTCTATAACCCACCGAACTGACATGGATTACAGGATCTTTTCCGTGCGCACTTGGTCTTGTGCTTGCGTGTACACACGAAGGGGGTTAAGTCACTAGCAGGTCTGCACATAAGTTGACCTGGGAGATCGTAAAAATCTCCACTCTTAACCCACCAGGCGGCAGCGACCGGGATTCGAACTCACGACCTCCCATTAGGAGGCTGACGTCTTACCACCACGCCCTTACTCTGTGTCAAATGCAAGACTTTCCTGATGCACTGCCACAGCGTTTGAGACAATTCAAGTGTCTTGGCTGCACAAATAACCTCAATATCGGAAAAGATGATTGTTTGTGTCTTTTCTTATACATCTATCCAAGCCTGCTTCAAATTTCAGATCCGTTTTAGCTTCACAACTGCACAGACATACCTCCATTGTATATTATTCTTGGCCTTTTTCTGAATCAAGTTGATTCCCTCTAGGACATTGGTGATGTCGTAAATCCTTCTCTTCTGAACTTCCAGCTGTTCAGACGCTCTGTTGAGGTCAACCACCTGTAGAAAGACACATTTTTTACACCCTATCCCTGTAGCATTCAAAAAGCAGTGGAGTGGAACTTCCTTTTTTAAAGACCGCCAACCCTCTGCAAAATGTAGGTCTTAAAAATAGCAAGTGTAATTAAAGGCAAACGAAACAGCAACTGTAATACTGATAGTCACAAAAAACCCATGATTGTTTACACAAAGTCAGCAAAACGCTAACATTCAATGTTAACAAGGAACATACAGTCAGACACAAGAACAGAAAATTGTCAAAAAGAGAAAATATGGTCTGACGAATCCAAAGTAACACAAAATTTAGAAGATTTTATCAGGTTTTCTTTACCCTGATATGAGAAGAAGTAAATTGATTTACACAAACGGACTGTTGCTTACAGCTTCAAAATCAAGTCTTCTTCTTTTCTTCTTTTCGATCGCTGATCACACTTGGATTCCAGATCTTGAGATATAATTAGTCGTCCTCTGCAGCGCAACCACTGGCCCGTACAGCTTGTTGTGCAGGGACTCCGGCAATGGCCAGATTTCCTCTCTCAGCACCTGGTGGTTCCTGCAGTCTCGTAGGATGTGGGCCGTGTCCTGCTCTGCTTCTCCACAAGAACACATGGGGGAGGGCACAACATGCAGCTTCCCGTGGAGATGCTGGTTAAGTCTGTTGTGTCCCGTTCTCAGGCGGAAGATGACCACCTGCTGTGGTCTGGATAGCAGGTGGTAGCTGTCCTGTGGCTGGGGCGTCCTGTGCAGAGACTTAATGATGGTCTTCATCTCTGTCAGGCTCACAGGGTTGTTCTCTTGCTCATCTTCTGCACCCAGCTTTGCCATCCTGTCCGCCTCTTCGTTTCCTTGTACACCACAGTGGGAGGGGATCCATTGCAGTACTGTCCTCAGGCTCTTGATGTTGTGTAGAGCGTGTTCCAGCTGAGGCAGTTTGCTACTGGTCATTGCTTGTAGTACTGACAGAGCGTCAGTCAGGAAGACCACCTGGTTGTCATGGTTGACTCTGTCGTTGATGGTGTATGCTGCATGGATCAGTGCTTGTACCTCAGCTCTGTAGTTTGTACAGTGGAGGCCTGTTGGTATAGCCTCTGCTTGCCTCTCTCCACTGGGGTACTGGACATACACCCCTACTCCTCCATTTTTGACGGCCTCTGTGGCTGACACATCAGTATACACCCGTATCCATGCTTCTTGGGGGTACCTTTCTTCAAGCATGGCAAGTCAGGGCTTTTTTTGTCGCATTGCTCTGCTCGTCCTTTGTTGTGAGGTAGGGGACACTGGTCTGTATGTCCAGGTTTCCTTGTCTGTCTTCCCAAGGAGGGGCGTCAAGGGAGAAAGATGGTGGCTCCACTAGCTCGGGCATCTCTGTCTGATGTTTCTTCTGCAAAGCCCTTGCCTCCAGAGCGAAGCTCGATCTTTTCAGCCTGCCTAAGGACATCTTCTTGAGTCTGTCACTCATTGGATGGTCATGAGTGCACTGGTACTTGGTGGCTTGTACCATTGTTTTGCAGTCTCGCCTTTTGCTCACTGGAGGAATGCCAGTCACCTGTTCCATCTTCTGTATGGGTGTTGATTTCATTGCGCCCGTGATGATTCTAAAATCAAGTTAACGTGTCCATTTTTCATATCCATTGTGAACACCCCGAGAGTTTGAAAGTTTTCACCAAGAGGAGGAAGATTCTTATGCCCGAATACTACATGAAAATAACATACCCCATCTGGAGCATTCCGCAGTAGACCAACAAATTTCTTGGTGAGCAGACCAAGGGAGGTGTCATATCTCGTCTTCTCCAAGGGAGATCGTCCCGAGCCTGCACGAAAAAATAGGTGTTTTGTTTCTGAACCGAACAATTACGCCATGGCCAAAGGCTCACCAACCCGTCCCTACCCATCGGGCATCCCCTTCAAGATTTTCAGAAACAAATCACTCCACATTGAAGCAAGCCTTGTATTGTAAACACAATCTTCAACTGGTTTCATTAGGCAAAAAAAAAAAAAAAAAAAAAAAAGCGGTATCCCGACCGACCCTATTTTTTTTGCGCGACCCTAGACTTTCTTTTTTTTTGGCACTTGGGGTAAAAAAATAAAAAAAAATTTGGGGGGGCAAAATAACTTAAAAATATGGTTTTTGGGAGAAAAATAAATAAATAAAAAATAAATAAAAAATAAATAAAAAATCCCGACCTACCGACCCCATTTTTTTGGCCTATGTTACCGTAAACAAACTATTTTGTTTTGTTGGCCTTAGTCAGCAGTGTATGCAGAAATTGAGATGGGCACAAAAGATGTACAAGTAAATAATCCAACCTCTAAATATTATTCACTTATTTAGTTATTAATATCAAATCCATAAGGGAAAAAAAAAAGTTGGTTTACTTTTTTTCATTTCTCCAAAATAATCCTTTGCCTTTGGCACATTCTGCAAACCGTAACAAGACAAACAAAAAACCACAAAAAAAGCTGACCTACCGACCCTCTTTTTCTGGTCACGTTACCCTTAACCAACCATTCTGTATTTAAATTCAATAATATTTTTATTTAAAATTTGTCTGATGGTTAGCGTCAACCACCAGCATGATCAGGGCTTAACCACAGGACATGTCAATCAATACACTGCCTTGTCTCAACAGTTCTCCACACAAACCCTGGGTAAAAAAAGGGGCGGGTTTCAGTTTCACCAAGCCTTGCTATTTACACATAACATTCTGAAATTGTGCATGCAGGGCTTGTGCATGGAACTGAAACTGAAAGCTAAGTTTTCATCTGAAGCACTGAAGTTCAACATGCAAAAAGCTAGCTTGGGCAGTTTACCTCTTGGACTGCCATCTGCTACACTTCGCCGCCTCTTGCAGCTGGTGGGAGTTTTGAAGCCATCCTCTAGCTCAAGTTTCCGCTTGACCTGTCAACATCCCAAAACTTACTCAGTAACGGCGATGTTCTCAGGCCACAGCGTCGAGTTATTTGAGCATACAAGTTATTTGAGCATACGTTCTTGATCTGACCCGTGGCCGGTCAACTGGCATATGTATAGTTTTGACATGCAGGAGGTTTTCTGACAAAGCAATGTTGTTGTAGCCACGACAATTGGACCTAAACATATTTTCAATCCAGGTCAAACTGACCTATTGTCTTCTTCTTCTTGTCGATCACGACCTATTGTCTTCTGAGTCTGGCAACAACGCCATGTTTATACCTGTACTGATTACTACAATTCCCAAAGAATGCCAACACCTTTATACCCTGAGAGTGAGACTTCTAATGTTATAATTAAGCATTACTCCAAATATCAAAGTAATGTGGGTCAAGCTGACCCTGTTTCACAGTTAGCTGTCCAGCTTTGCATTTTGTCACTCGGTTTTGCATTCAACAATATATATGCTAACAATTGGTAGATCACTGGAAGCTATTAGAAAGATTCATGTTGCAGGGTTCTTTGGTTCTTTAATAGTTTCTTACAGTTTGCACTAGCAGGTATCATGAAGCTGTGTTCTTCCGGGGGTCTTACTTTATGATATCTTTAATACTGTTTATTTGTTGTACTGTTAATTAAATGTACCACTACAATGTAGAACTCATGCAAAAGTATTAATAAATGGTGTACAAAGAACTTTAGATGCAACTGTGCATACATCTGCTCACCACAAGGCCATTCTTCAGATTCTGCACAAGTACTTGTTATTCTAAACACAATCGATTGATCAGTGAATCACGTTTTCTATAACACTTTGCGATGGTAAACAGAGCAAACGAGCAGGGAAGACTTCAAACTAACACTGCCAAGGTGATCAATTCCAAAGTGGAAGTTACCCGCAACTTTGTGAAGTTTTGCTAGCTCCGTAAACTTGTTGTCCAAAACGTTATGACCTTTAATTAGTGAAACCGATAGTCGATACACGTAAAATAATGCACAAATACCCAGCCAGCACCCCGATATCGGTCCGATATCGGACCGATATCGGATACGATATCGGGTCGATATCGGATTCCGATATCGGTCCGATATCGGATTGCAAATCGGGTCGATATCGGACCGATATCGGATTACGACATCGGACCGATATCGACCCGATATCGACCCGATATCGGTCCGATATAGAGAATCGGTATCGGCCTCATATCAGATCCCGATATCGGCGCGATATCAAATCCCGATGTCAGATTGCAAATTGGGTTGATACCGGGTCAATATCGGATTACGACATTGGTCCGATATCGGTCCGATATTGGTCCGATATAGAGAATCGATATCAGATCCCGATAGCGGACCGATATCGGATTGCAAATCCGGTCGATATCGGACCGATATCGGATTACGACATCGGACCGATATCGACCCGATATCGGTCCGATATAGAGAATCGGTATCGGCCTCATATCAGATCCCGATATCGGCGCGATATCAAATCCCGATGTCAGATTGCAAATTGGGTTGATACCGGGTCGATATCGGATTACGACATTGGTCCGATATCGGTCCGATATCGAGAATCGATATCGGATCCCGATATCAGATCCCGATATCAGATTGCAAATCAGGTCGATATCAGTTTGATATCGGATCCCGATATCGGACCGATATCGGATACGATATCGGGTCGATATCGGATTGCAAATCGGGACGATATCGGGTCGATATCGGATTCCGACATTGGACTAATATTGGTCCGATATCGGTACGATATAGAGAATTGATATTGGCCTAACATCGGAAACCAATAATGGACCGATATCGGGAACCGATAAGGGTGGTGCCCTTCTATGGTGCCCTGGTGGTGCCCTTCCGTCAATTCCTTTAAGTTTCAGCTTTGCAACCATACTTCCCCCGGAACCTGAAAACTTTGGTTTCCTGGAAGCTGCCCGCAGAGTCGATGAAGCAAAACCAGCGAATAGTTGGCATTAATTATCTGATCATCTTTGAACCTCTGACTTTACTTCTTGACTAATGAAAACATGCTTCATGCTTGGCAATTGCTTTCGCACTTGTTCGTCTTTGACCTGCACTAAAACTTGCTGTAATCCGTAAATATTAGATTTCTGGCCCAAGAACAGAAGAAAATTTAAAAGGAGACAGAAATGATAAGATGAAGTAGTTGATAAACATTGTCACACAAGTACAAATGAAAGTGAGTCAATAAACATTGTCACACAAGTACAAATGAAAGTGAGTCAAAGGCAGAATGAGAATAATTTAATAACCAACTGTATCATTGAAAACACATAAGTTACCAATGCAACATAAACAAATTACAACTATCAATTAAAATTCAACAGTTAATACAATTAATAACTGACCTTGTGATAAGATAACTCATCCACTGAAATGTCATCCACTCTGCTGCCAAAGGACGGGCTTGAACCCATGACTCACAGCATTGCAGAGCAGACCACTAACCAATGGGTCCCCACCGAATAATTATGGAGTGTCACGATTCATGTGACCCATCAAAGTCAAAGTATTTAATTCCATAAGGCGATAGCCCCCTTGGAATAAGGAAATAACAATAACTTCACAAAACGCATTCATGAATCAAATTAACACAAAGGAGACGGGAAAATCGTCGCAAACGGATAACCAGTTATGAAATCAATTATAACTAAATAAGTCTTTCGATTTGCAACAAACAACGGACTGGTCACGCAACGGTTCTGTCCAGTCATGATAATCAAAACAAATGATTGTTACGCTCCAATTCTTCACAAGGGTGGGGAACGGGAAATGTTCAGACCATCTCTTTTATCCTCACGGTGCTTTCCTCGCTCATCCTCTGAAACATATCAGCTAGGTTAGACCATTGATGTTCTTTGTCTCCGTCATATCTGGCATCGTCTGTCACCTTCCGCCTATCAGCGTCACTCGCAACAACATCACTCCGCACCATACAGCCTGAATCTGACACTGTCAGCTGCGATTGAAAGTTGGAGACACACAACGTAGCACCACCGACGCACTTTTTCATGGCCGCCTTTGTCGAACATCAAAAACGCAGTATCGCCATTGTTCAGTCGCCACAACAGTCGGTATTGAACGATGTCAGCCCATTCTCCGACATAATTGCACATAGCATTTGTTCCAAAACAGTAGGCCTAGGGAATCCTTGCAGAGGCATTATATCATATATATATGTAGAGGCATTATATCACGTAGAGGCAAAATAACACAAAATGAAGAGAGAGTGAATCCGAGAGGCGTGTTCCTTGCTGGCTGTCAGCACATTAGCACTAATTTTATTTACCATCTTCATCTTAGTCCTCGTCCTCGTTTTCTGTGTTGATCTTCGACATCCTCCCACCATGTAGACGATCCGACAATCCTGTCAACCACTTCGCAAGCACCTGTTCGAATTGCTTGTTGTCGGTTTGAATATATGGCGCTTCCTCACGGCCAGCTGCAGTAAAAAGATTAACCGTTATGAGTATGGCGCAACAAGATGATCATATAAAATGTTGACATTGTATGAACATGTTTGTGCTTTCATAAGGAGACATGCTGTCTGCAAAACCTCCCTCACCTTTCATTTGTTCTTCACCATTTCTTCCATCACTGGCAGATTTATTTGTCTACATTCAATGTGTGTGTGTGTGTGTGTGTATGTGTGTGTGTGTGTGTGTGTGTGTGTGTGTAGAGGTATTTTTATAAATCTGAAAGAATAAAAACTGTTTATTATGCACAACAGAACCATAAAAGGATTCTTAGTTAAAATCACCATTTTATTTTTACAACAACAATAAAGAAAATCAGCAACCACCTAAACACACACAGTGACACAAACACACACAGTGACACACACACACACCTAAGAAACAAACACACTTTTTAGTCTCATATATTCCAAGAGAAAAAAATACATCAAGTCTCAATAATTAGCAAAACTATCTTCCAAGTTCATAGGCATAGGCGATACTCACTCAACGTTTTACGTGATGCATGATGATCGACTGTTTGGAACACTCTTGAAACCAGTCCAGTTCTGTCTTCCTCCTTCTGTCTTAGTATTGGACTGTCCAGTCAGGATCGTTTCTGATGTTGTATAACATAGTGCTCTAGCAACTGCCTGTTTTCAATCTTCCCAACGCATTTCGCCATTTGTTTACTCAGTAACTGCTGGACAAGTAATTCTGAGTGACCTCCCGTGATCGCCAAGGGACATTACTCTCGGACTTTTCTCTGTCGAATCGAACTCAAGAAAGTTTGTACTGTATTTTTACCGTTTTTAACACTCCTGCAACTTCAAAGCCAGTGTGTCTGCTGATATAAGATAACATGCTGCACTTCAGCATATATCAGGACTACACAATACAGATCTTATGACGCTGAGCGAATGGCAAATGGAACTTTCAGGTAATGTTACTTCACTGTGTGACTTGTGTTGTAAATTCATAATCATATTCATAAGTTCAGAATCCGTTGGCATTGTGATTGTTGACTTATTTTTGATACGAGTCACCAATATCAAAGCAATATCATGCATAACGATTGGAAAGGTGAATTTATCTCTCTTTCTCTTTCTTTCCTGCCTTCTGTCTTTCTAGTTTCTTGCTCTGTCTGTCTTTCTCAGTTTCAGTCTCTCTGTCTGTTTCTCTCTCCCTGTCTTGTCTGTCTGTCTGTCTGTCTGTCTGTCTGTCTGTCTCTCTCTCTCTCTCTCTCTCTCTCTGATATTTTATTTCTCTGTCAATCTGATAATTGCCACACATTTTCACACATTTGTTCAATCTCACAGCTTCTGGTCTAATCCATTACTGTACAGTAACATTTATAAGAGATCTCAGAGAGTTATTTTCGAAAATCGTCTTTTCAAAGACACTTTAAACAAGTTTTGATTGACCACTGTTCTCTACTGTAATGCAACTCACACATCAATGCTTTCATTGCAGGGTGGGAGGAATTACCATGAGGATACCAGAAAGCATTCACAGGGATGTAAACTACAAGTTACAACCCTGACAAGTGACATTCTGGCTTTTGAGGCCAAGTAAGTGTGTGTGTGTGTGTGTGTATGTGTGTGTGTGTGTGTGTGTTTGCAGGTAAAATCCACGTTAACGCTTGATGAATGTTCCAGCAGTCATATTATATTTATAACTGAAAATCATTTATGAGAGAAGGCAGTGTTGTTGTCAGGCTTCGGTCTGGGGTCATTAATAATAATACATGTGCTTATGACGCATTGTTCTAAATCTTGGCTGGTCGACCATCACATCAATTTCGACATAAAGAACTATAAGAGGTCTTCTGACAGAACAATTTGTTGTAGCCGGGACATCTGGACCTATACATATTTTTAGTCCAGGTCCAACTGACATATTATTGTCTTACTCTTACTCAGTCTTAGTCTTGGAAAAAACTTCGGGAAGGTGTTCTGTGTGTGTTGGGGGGAGGGGGGGGGGTTGTTATCCATGCCAGGCAGCATTGACTAAGAGCATTTCATTCAAACACAGAAGAATGCTATCAAAGTTAGCATATATATACACACAAGTAAATTCAACAAATATTGGCATAATGCAAAGACAATGTAAACCTTACTTACCTTCAGTTCTATATTTAGCAAAGAGCATTAACAAAGAAGACATAATTATAGTGTTTACACTGAAGTTCTCAAATCACAATGAATTCTTTATGTTTTAAGATTGTTGCATTCTCTGTCTTTGCAGATGTCATAGCATTTGGAGCAGATCTTCAAAGTCTCCTATTGCAGACATGCCATCGTCTGCACTGGTTGTATCAACAACTTTTTCCAAGGCTGGTGCTGCAGATTTAACAAGTATATATCGTCTGCTGCAAACTCAACATTAACAACTTCTCTGTCTGCTCCTGCTTCGAATTCAACAATTCTTGTTGTCTGGTGCTGCTGCAAAGTGAATGACTTCTTCGTTTGCTGCTGCAGGTTTAACAAGTATATCGTCTGCTGCAAATTCAACAACTTCTTTGTCTGCAGATGACGCTACAAATTCAACAACTTCTGTGTCTGCTCCTGCTTCAAATTCAACAATTCTTTTTATCTGCTGCTGCAAAGTGAATGACTTCTTCCTCTGCTGGTGGTGTTGCAAATAACCTCATCTTTCCTTGTGTCTCTGGCATCATTCGGATACATGTACAAGATACCTAGCTGTGC
>NC_090255.1:30999259-31121759 GCF_037325665.1 Littorina saxatilis
CGATAGTCGATACACGTAAAATAATGCACAAATACCTTGCGAAATAATGCTAACACGCCCCCGGCCCCACCAGCATCTGTACTCCCGAAGCTGTATCCTTGTACTAAGGGGGTCGACATGGTCATGCAGTGATGCACACGCAATAAGGGAGAAAGATGCTGCCATGTTATGCAATGCATTTAGTGAAGGCACGCGTAGGTGAACTTCGATCATTCGGCTGAAGTCGGCAAGTTTTATGTGCACTCGTAAACTTGTGTAACAAATGACATTAAGAAACACATACCTGAGGCCTACCCAAAGTAGGTTTGCTAGGCGAGGGGCTGAATGTCATGTGCTGGGGGGTGCAAACACCCGACTCGGTTTTGATGATTCTGGTTGACCCGAACTCGGTGGATTTAATCCTAGGCGGCGACAGGTGACTGAATGGAGCGGCGATGCTTATCACTTGCGAGTTTGTTGTAATCTCCACAGGTTCTTGCTTTATCAACTCGAGCCCTCTTCTGTGCACAAGAGTCTGCTTCCTTGGCATCTTCTCGTAATCTGTCCGGCTGACAGCTTGGGTGATGCACGGAGCAGTTGCCGGACGGTCACACCGTAATGGTTTCCTTACTTCCGCTCCATCAGTAGGACAGGCTTCTTTACAGATGTTTTATAGTTAGAAAAAGAACAGAAATAACCACAATATAGCACACTAGCAAAGGAAGAAGGCCTGATAAAGATGATGGTGTCTCAAAGAAGGTACAATCCCATCAAATGCAACGCCGATGGCACCGATTTCACTTAGGGGTTGTTTGCGCAAGTTCTAAGGAAGGACCATAACTTCCCCTAACAAAGCAAACGGGGAATGGCGCGAAATCGTATTTCCCGCGGCGAGACGTCACAAGGAAAGACAACCTGAACATGTATAGTAATATCTTCTGGCGATAGAAAGTGACTAAACTTGTCGATCAAAGTTCCAGAACTATACTTCGTGCAACTTATCGTCGATTCAACAAATGCACATTTGATTTATAAGAAAAATATGCATATTTAATGGAAAGCGATTACAGAAAGACATTTTCTTGTCGAGGAATCCATAGACACTGGCCTCTGCGTTTGTATTCTACACACAGCTGTTCCGAGAAAGTTTGTTTTGATCGCACGCCCCTTGCAGCCGGTTTCTAAAGCCAGAGTTGCAGAACATGTGAACGATTTACACGTTGACATTTTAATTCAAGTTGTGTTTTTGTTCTAATTTATTATGTGTGGTTTGTATTTCTATTAACTGCATATTTTTCTGTAATAAAACAAAAACAGACCGGCTTGACCCACGCTCGGAGTGAGATGTAGCCACGCCCACCTGCCGATCAAGGTCATTGTGAACGTGTCAGGTGCTCGGAAACTTACAACTTTCCAAATAATTCACATCTTTTTATTTTATTATTTTTGAGTCTCTTCCTATTGTATGCTATGGTTTTGCTGCTTAAGCTCTCAAACTTACTGATTTAGCAATAAATGCCTTTGTACGCGTCAAGCATGAACGGATGTGGCCTCTATATCAGACAGCCGGCGACTACGGTTACAGCGTCAATCGTGTCACTCAAGTGCACATGATGTAAACAAGTTCTTTGAAATGTAATGCCATTATAAATGTGACAGGCTAAGCTGTCACGAGTGTAAGTTTTGTGTTGAAGGGAAGTAGAACAGAGCTTGGAATCTTAATTTGCATTTCGTTTTGGTAAATACTGCATAGACCTATATTAGATAGGTCCCTGATAAGCGGAGTAAGAGTCGAAGTTCTGACTCGGTTGTTATTGTCCAGGGCCGGACTGGGGGGGGGGGGGGGTTATAGGGGTTGCGCACCCCCCCCCCCCCCCTGGCTTATGCATGTACCTCCCAACTGACGCATTTCAGTTTTATTTTGGGGGAGGGGGGGGGGGGGTTGCATCTGGACTCATCATGAAATCCGAGGAGAAATCGCACCTCGCACCCTCTTCCACCTCTCTTCATTGCCTATACAGCTTGCTGTCGAATTTACCTTTTTCGTTGAAGGAGAGGCTTCCTTTCCCTCCAGAAACATCAAAAAACGTTCAGTTTCAACCCCCACAAGCCCCCTGGACCCCCATGATCTATACCCCCCCCCCCCCCCCCCCCCCCCTAGTACTTACCTAGTCCGGTGTCACGATTTCATCTTTCGCCTGTGTACATGTTTCCCCCTCGACATATAGGCCTACTCAAGACTGAAATGTTGTTTCCTGGTAAAATTAAGAAGTGAAATTATTTATGGACGAAAAGCATGTCAGTTTCTTGCATGTGAAGAAAATTGGTGGTAAAATGTAATAGATTTCACCCCCAAAATCGAATTCTTCGAAAACGTGTACTGAGTGGTTACGTCCCTTGAGTAAGAAGGAAAACATTTTAGGATTAATCAAATTTCTAAGTTACATAAAACAAATTGGTTGGACAAATTTGGCCCCATGAATGTAAGGTACACAAGGTCGCTCATCAGTACTATCGAAGGGTGTTTTTTTGTTCAGTGTAGAGTTTATACTAGCTAGATCAACGAGGCCGAGAAGCGAAATATCAACACGGCGAAAGATGAAAACGTCACACCGGCCCTGTTGTCCACAGTTAAGTGTTTTTAATTCATGTTGCCGATTGCTTTATGTTTTGTGTAATGTCATTATCTGTTCTCAGTTAAATTTTGAGATGCACATGTCCAGTCACCGGTAGATCCTGAGCGCGCTTAGACGTCTGCGTCAACTGATGTTCTGACTAGTCTTTGATCCTTTGATTCACTGAGTTTAAGCCGCTCTCCTCGGGAAGAGACGGGTAGCCGCTGGCCAGCAGGTGGTCAAGTTGCGTAACTTGTATGGCCTGACCGGGAGTAGCATCCCGGAGGATGCTCTAACTTGCCATGTCTTTTGACGCGCTCCGATCAAAGCCTCGCTAAGAGGGCAGTGTTAATTCCTTTGATCGGGTGGATCGGATGCGGCCCGGCAGCGGCTCAGCTGGCAGGTGGTCACTGAGTTGTTTACCCCCCCCCCCCCCCTACCCTCCCCTTCCTCTTGTCTCACGTCAATGACTGAAACACGGAACCTGCTTAGAGTGTCGTGGTTACGGGTGGTTACTAAGATGTTGATTGGTTCAGGTTTGAAATGATCAGTTTCTGTCACGGCCTAGCTGCCTAGCTAAAGTTGGATTATGTGTGTACATGTTAGAGTGTGGAAGAGAACTTTGTGAGACAAGAGAGAGAGTGGACGTATTAGAAGGACTGTCTGTCTTTGTGTCCGTGACTAGTGATAGTCCAGCGAGTCCGGCCCTAACACATTCCCATCATAACATCAAATTCTCATCGATTAAAGTTTCCATCTTTTCGGAACCTGGTCACAAATGGCTGATCAGTAATCGATTTTTTTCTCCAAGTCGTTCCTCAGCTGGAAGTTACATAAGGAAAGAAATGCTTTGCTGTCTTCAGTAAATCAAGTTGAAGCTTCTAACAGTTGTAACGCGACACCACTGAATTTGTCAGTCAGTCAGTCTCAGTTGGCGTGAAGTCGTGTTTATAATTAGGTAAATGTATCTTGACTGAACTGACATCGGATTGAGTCAAGTTCTCAGAGGGTGTGTTTTGGTGTGCCCAGTCGTGGATGAAAAGCGCTTGAAGTTAATTGTGTGTATCATCATTATAGGTTGTCAGTCATGCGACGCTATGTGTCCGCCGGGTACAACATTGATTCGCCACAAATGACACTGACATTGTGGGTGTGTTTATAGCGGTGTAATGCGTCGACACTGACGACTACGGTGATACAGTCAAACCTGCCCTGGCGACCACCTCTCAATAACGGCCACCTGTCTATTGAGACCACCCCCAAATGAAATCCTCGACGACTTTTTATATATATTTTTTTAATCTAATTCACCTTTCCACAAAAGACACCTCAGTGTCTATAACGACTTCCTTATGTTGATCCTTTGGGGTGGACGTCGGTCATATTAGACAGGTTCGACTGTACTATACGTCGAGGAGAGGCATAGGGATAGCCCGTTTCACACTTTCAGTTTCCCCTTTTTTCGAACGGCCTCGGCGTTGACTAACGCCTTCCCTGTTGCTAACATGTACAATGCCGTTTAAGATATCTAAAATCTGAGAAAATCAGGTGTTAAAAAAGGAATGTACTTTTACAGAGTTTATGAACAGAAAATCGGAAAATACAAGGTCTTAAAAAGGGGGTGGGTGAGTGGGGAGTAGAGTCTTATATCGAGGGGTCTTAAAAGGGGGGTTCCACTGTACTTGTATTCATGGACAGGTACTCATGTGTGACCTACATAGAATGTTCCCGTTTTTGGCCAAGGCGCTCACCGACGGCGACGGATACAGCCGTGAAGAAGGGACTTCTTTTCAGGGCTCAAAAGCTATGACCGACTGAATGCCGGCCTTTCCAAGGAGTCCGAACGGACCTGGCTTTACTACAATGGCCGATGATCACCTTTTGTGGGACTTCAATAACTGAGAGCAATCAACTGGTTACGCAGCAAAACTATGGAAGGCGAAAAGGGTCAAATGATCGAGCAAAATTGATCGATCCTTTCGCGTTTGACCCTTTCTCATGCTCCTTCACGCCGCACCAGAACACGTAATCTACTTACTTTACTTTCTAGATTCGTTCTTTGTGCTTATCCGTTCCATGATTTTCCGAAACAGCGCGATGAAACTGCTCGTTGAAAATATCGTGTAAAAGGATCGATCCTTTTGCTCGATCATTTGACCCTTTCCGCGCGTCGGGCGGAAAGGGTCAAACGCGAAAAGGATCGATCCTTTTGAAAAGGATCGATCCTTTTGGTCGATCCTTTTGATCGATCATTTGACCCTTTTCGCCTTCCATACAAAACTGCCCCGAGTGTCGTAATCTTGATGGGATACGGCGAAAGGAGAGGTCGAGGGGAAAGGGGTGGTGGTTGCATGATTAGCAAATACATAATTGTAGTGTAGAAAGCCCTCGAGCCAGACATCCTACCGTTTCAATAAATCCTGGTTGAGAGTGCGTTAATTGGTTTAAAACAGAGTGGTTTATTCAGTCATCAATCTGTAATTACAATGCCGCATTGAAGCATGCATACAACAAGAAAAAGTTGATAAAATAGGCCACGGTCAAAAGATCGTGTAGGTTACCTAGCCCAAAGATAGGCTAGGATAGCAACTGATCAAAAGATCAGACAAAGGCTCAACAGCCTAAGTACCAGTCTGTCAACATATCATATCATATCATATCATATCATATCATATCATATCAACAAGGCCGGTGTAACGATGTCACCTGAGTCTTTGCCTCTGTCACCTTTCTGACTCAATATATATACTCAAGACTGAAATGTTGTTTCCTCGTCAAAATAAAGAAGTGAACTTATTTAAGGACGAAAAGCATGTCAGTTTCTTGCATGTGAAGGACATTGGTGGTGAAATTTAATAGATTTCACCTTAAAATTCGATTTCTTCAAAAACGTGTACCGAGTGGTTACATCCCTTGAATGAGAGGGGAAACATTTTAGGATGAATCAAATTTCTAAGTTTAAATAAAAAAAATTGTTGGACAAATTTGAACCCATGAATGTAAAGTACCCAAGGTCGATCGTCAGTACTATCGAAGCGGTACGAGGTTTTTTTCAGTGTGGAGTTTATACACGATCAAAAACTGAGGCCGA
The DNA here is from genome assembly GCF_037325665.1 of Littorina saxatilis. NCBI lineage: Eukaryota > Metazoa > Mollusca > Gastropoda > Littorinimorpha > Littorinidae > Littorina > Littorina saxatilis. Next base: position 31,004,945 of record NC_090255.1, read on the forward strand.
ATCAGAAAAGTGACAGAGGAAGAAATCTGACAGCGCTACACCGGAGCACATCATGTCTGATAATGGTTCCTGTCCCAGAGCAGGGCCGGACCAAATGAGTTGTAAGGGGGGGGGGGGGGGGTCCTCCTTTTTTGGGGGGGCAAATCAGCGAAGTAGCGAAGCAACTAGGGGGGTCCGGGGGCACGCTCCCCCGGAACATTTTTGAAAAACGGTTAAAATCTGTGCAATCTGGTGCATTCTGGGCTTTGTTTTGAGGGTTAAGTGCAGCATTGTTTTGGCGCTAAAACTAGTAAAAAAAACAAACACTCAAAGCAAGGTACATGCTTTTTCCAGGGGTGGGGTTCCGGAACCCCTGGAACCCCCCCCCCCCCCCCCCCCTGGGTCCGGCCCTGCAGAGGTACGATGCCTGTTAGGGACGTGTCGATGATGTTTCGCTATCAGCACATCATGTTGGGTATAGATATGCTTTTATAGACAACTGTTGGAAAGGGCATACACTGAATGCTAAAACCAACGAAGGGGAAAAAACCGCCTGGAGTACTACAGAGAAACTTCAAAGACAGAACTGGCGCGGGGGTTGGAGGGATCAAAAGTGACCAACTTCTTATGATGATTCCATTTTTCAAAAAACATTACATCAGAGACTTTTAACAACAACAACAACAACAACAACAACAACAACAACAACGACGACGACGACGACGGTTACATTAGATTACCGCGTGAATCCGTTATCAAAGCAAACAGTTACCACAAATGTTATGGGGCACAATCAGAAACTAGTCTTCCCTTACCCTGTTCGTTTTTGTCTGACAAAAATGACTCCTCCCCTCACATCCCGCCACGACAATGTATATTATTTTTACCCGAAAAAAAACCAATGAAAAGACAGTTAAAGGTAAGATGTTGTCCCGTTCACACCTCGACTTCGCCTCAAGTTAAATGCACACTTCTTCAGATGAAAACTGTCAGTTCGGCTCAACACTCAGGTCTGGTCAGACTTTTACATCTGATAAGACCATCCCTCCACTTGGTCACAAGCCCCAAAACAACAGCCTGGGTGCTCTGGCTCTGTGATTCATTGGGTATTTTTTAGCCGAACTTTTGTTTTCACGAGACTGAAGAAGTGTGCCTTTAAATAAAGATTGACGAATAAAAAGGCCTTACTATACCAGCTGCATTCTGCATTGTTCTTAGTTTCTCCCCCTCTCTTGTTCAAACAATTCGTTATATACTTTAGTTGTAGGTTTTCTTGAATCCTGTGTTGTTGTTGTTGTCGGTTGTTAAGTTGTTGTTGTTGGAGTTTGTGTGCCGTGTGCGTGTGTGTGTGTGTTATTTTTCTTTTTTGTTAGGGTGCTTATCATAAGAATGCGGGCCGCTTTTCAAATTTCCATCTTGTTTTGCCTCATTTATGTCGAGACACTGGAAAATTGTGCCAACAAGAGTCTGCGCTGGTGTAAAACATCCGGGAAGACTAAGCTGTATGAGAATAACCCAAATAGGACACACCAATTCCAGACATAATGCTGGCACAGAAACACGCTGAATAGGAATAAACCAATACAGAAAGTGACTTACAGGAGTACATCGTTCGCCTGACATAACAACATTTAAGATTGAGGCTTAAATGTCTTTATTTAAAATTCGGATTATACCGGTGAGCATGCTATCGTATGACGTAATTAGTTTTCTCTGTCATTATCAGATAGGAAGGTTGCAAGCGTAACGCGGCCGGACGTTTATTCTGTTACCGTAAACCACGAGCTAAGATGTTCTTTGGAGTATTTTCTTTTTCAAAGTGATATAATTATATTAACGTTGAGGATCGGTCGCAAAACTTGAAACAAAACAAAAACTGTCGGAGGGGAACAAAACGCCTTTCTTTTCTCTTTTCAAGGGTCTAGAGTCAGTCAAGGGGAAATCACTTAGTGTCAACGAAGCGGCCAGATCGCGCGCACACACACACACACGCATAAACACTCGCGCGCGCGCACGTGAGACGCACATCACACACACACTCACACACACACTCACACACACACTGACACACACACCCACATACACACACTGACACACACACACACACACACACACACTGACACACACACACACACAGCCGAGTCAGTCACCCCGACGCTAAAGTTTCATTGGGTAATGCACAAGCACCGGGCGACGAAAAAAAACCACCTGCCGAACCGTCAGATTAATGGAAAGATATGTTGAGAAATAGCCGGGTGATCGATGTTTTATCGTACGGGCCACACATTTAACCCTTTCATCGCTTCTCTTTGCAATTATACCCCGCGTTCCATTGACGCGCTAGCGGCATAGCAACATGAATATTCATGAGCGTGGTTAGCTACCGTGAGTAATGGGACATGTAGGCAATATGTGTGCTTGCTTGGTCCGCACACAGTGTGTTTTATACCGTTACCGCTTTAAAACCCGTGCTAGCAGGGCAGTCTGGCCTGAACACCAAAGACTATTACTGGAATAGTGTACCTTACAGGCATTATTACTGCCACTTGGGTTTTTGTTTCCGCTGACTTGCACAGTCAATGTGTTAGCTTGTTCTCGACTCTGGCGTGAATTGACATTGTGCGTGTGTACTGTTTGTGACACTTTCACCCGTGGGAATGTTTGTGGAGATCGAAGTCAAGGAGTCAGTGAGTTATAATGACAGTCATGTTCATAATGAATTCGTGAGGTGACAGACTGGGTCTGTGGTGTCACGATACCTTGTTTTGCCAGCTATACTATCCGGTGACTTGAAACAAGGGTAAGTTTTCTCAGTCAGTGTTTCATAGCGGATACGATTGTGTGTGTGTGTGTGTGTGTGTGTGTGTGTGTGTGTGTTTGTGTTTGTTTGTGTGTGTACCAAGTGTGTGTGTGTGTGTGTGTGTGTGTGTGCGCGCGAGTGGCAGGTGTTTGTCAGTTTTCGTCGCCCGGTGCTTGTGCATTACCCAACGAAATACGCGTTGGGGTTGCTTTAGACTGATCGAGCTGTGTGTGTGTGTGTGAGAGAGAGACAAGGGCGGATCTGGGGGGGGTTACACGGGTTACGTAACCCCCCCCACCCCCCCACCCAAAAAAGAGGTAATTTATTGGCTCAGGATGCACCAGATAGCTCTATTTTGCTTCTTTGGATAAAAAATTTTCCGGGGGGGGGGGTATGCGCCCGGACCCCCCTGGAGGCTTAGGCGCCTTCGGCGCCGTCAACTTGTATCTTCGCAGTCATTTTGTAACCCCCCCCCCCTCCAAAGTGAATTGATCCGCCCTTGGAGAGACTAAGCGAGAGAGGGTCAGAGAGAGTAACTGTCTCTCTGTCACAGTGTCTATGGATGTGTGCGTCCGTGTGTTTGCAGGAACGAGAGAGAGAGAGAGAGAGAGAGAGAGAGAGAGAGAGAGAGAGAGAGAGAGAGAGAGAGAGAGAGAGAGAGAGAGAGAGAGAGAGAGTAACTATCTCTCTGTCAGTCACAGTGTCTATGGGTGTGTGCGTCTGTGTTTGCAGGAACGACGAGAGAGAGAGAGAGACTGAGAGAGAGACACAGAGACTGACTGCAGAGACACAGAGAGAGAAAAAGACAGAGAGAGAGTCTGTCTTTGTCTATGTGTGTGCGTGTGTACGTCAGGTGAATTATTAAGCGAAGTGCATGTTTGTTTGCATGCGTGTATCACTGAACGTTCGAATCAATATTGCCTGCACATTTCTGTATAAATCTGTGCCGTATGACCTAATTTTGCGTGCCGGCGTGCAAACGATCGATTCAGTTTCAGTCGTTAATTTCTCTCCAAATTGTCTGTGCTAGTCAGTTTCCGTAGCAACAATGCAGTTTGCGCCGCCAACGCTTCTGCCATCGGGAATAAATCATGATTTTTACTTAATTGAGCATCATCTTCGACCAAGTATTGTGTCACAGTGTCTTCGTTCTGTATCCAGGTAGATCCCTTATAACGCAGCAAAGTAAAAGCGGTATCATTAAACACACAAATACACGGGTGTATAAAGATAAACAAAGGAAGACGGCATACAACCAAAAGGATCTCCGACGATTTTGTTGTTGTCACAAGTTGTTTTGTTTTGTAATGTTTGTTGAGTAATTCTCCTTTCCGTATAGCTACCACCAGTCTTACACAACCACAGACGTCGGTCCCTTTGAGGTGGTCGTTATCAGGTTTAATAGACACAGGGGCGGATCTGGGTTTTGAAAGGGGGGGGTGCAAAGTTCTTTTTTTTGTTTTTTTGTATCTTATCAGCGAAGCGCCGAACCGATGGCGCGAAGCGCCGAGCATGCTAGGGGGGTCCGGGGGCATGCCCCCCCGGAATTTTTTTTTAAAAAGGAAGCAAAATTGTGCAATCTGGTGCAATCTGAGCGTGTAAAGTGCTATTTTCAGGTGATACATTTTTCTTCTTTTTTTTTCTTCTTTTTTTTTTTTTTTTTTTTTTTGTCCCGCTGGGGGGGGGGTGCAATTGCACCCATTGCACCCCCCCCCCCAGATCCGCCCCTGAGACATGTTCGACTGGCTAAGCATTTGTTGTGACCTCGTCTGCCAATCCTTTCGGACTTTTCGCATATACCCCGGGATATCTGATCAAGACTGCGCTGTTTGAACATGAACGACATTAGGGGTGGGTTTGTGCATTATGTGTAGTGCATTGACAACATTCTTTGATAATAATTGTGTCAGTGTTTTGTGTGTGTGTGTGTGTGTGTGTGTGTGTGTGTCTGTGTGTGTGCCGTGTGTGTGTGTGTGTGTCAGTGCCGGTGTGTGTGTGTGTGTGTGTGTGTGAGCCACGTGCGTGTGTGTGTGTGTGTGTCGGTGTGTGTGTGTGTGTGTGTGTGTGTGTGTGTGTGTGACGGTGTGCCGTGTGCGGCGTGCCCTGGGTGTATTAATGTATGTCGTTGCAATTCTAAGTTTAGTTTCACTAGTCGCTTAGGCAGCTGGACCCGAGAAATAATGCCCGGCCGGATGATCAAACGATTTATAATTTTCCTCTGAAGCGCCGTCCGGATCACTGTAATTTCATTAATGGCTCACATTCATCTTTCAGTTGTTGATTTTTGATTTCAGTCACTGATAGGAGACTTGGCCGAAAAAAACCACCCCACTAAAAAAAAATCACTCAACACCACTCGATCAAAGACAAATCAGAAAACCATCATGGCGTCCGCCTATCTGGGTCCCGAGTCGCCGCGACCCATGGCGGTGATCTCCGAGGCTTACCGCGGTCACGTGCAGGATCGTCTGCCCCTGTTTCCTACGACAGAGCGCTACAGTCTCGGCAATGACTACGAGGAGCGTTTCTTCTACCTGCTACACAAGTACCTTGAGCTGGACACGACGGACAGGCTGTGCTACGTGGGCAACGCTAGAGAGAGCATTGCTGATAGGTGAGCCTATGCCAATAGAGATCATCTTCAGTGTCATCATCATCATCGTCGTCGTCGTCGTCATATTCGTCGTCGTCATCGACAGTTGTCATCATCGTCGGCATCGTCGTTGTCATCGTCATCATCATCATCATCATCATCATCATCATATCCTTATAGAGATGTATTTTAGTTCTTTCGTAGGCCGGCGTCATCATTCCTGTTTCATCTTCTTCATCATCATCGTCGTCATCACCTTCATCATTGTCGTCGTCATTATCATCATCGTTATTGCTTTCGTTTTCCGCTTTATCATATGCACCATTATCACCATCAGCAGTAGCAGCCTGGCCTAATGACAGATGTTGACAACGACAACGTGACGATGACGAGGAGGACGATGCCAATGATTTTGCATACCTTTAAAGCCCCTCAGGTAAAAAAAAAAAATAATAAAAACACAGTACAGGCAAGGCACATAGCTTGCCTTTTCTTATTAGTATACCTCTGTTGTCCTGTTAGGCCAAAAAAAATAATAGGTGTGGTTAAGGTAACATAACCAAAAAAATAGGTTAGGAAGGTAGGCAATCACTTTTTTTTTCACTTTTTTTTCTAATGTATACAAATTAAACCTACTTGACAGGGAAATAAGTGTGCGACTCGGGCGATTTCGCTTTCATTGCGTTTTCTGCACTCGTTTTCTTGTGTGTGTTTTTTTGTTTTGACAAATGTAATAAAAAGTTATAGGGTCGGCCCCTAAAAATAGGGTAGGTCGGGTTACCGTAACCACACCTATTTTTTTTTTAGGCCTTAGCAGTAGGTTTGGCGACGGAGGAGGAGGAAGAGGAGGAGGAGGAGGAGGAGGAAGAGGAGGAGGAGGAGGAGGACGACGACAGCCTAACAGTAGCCTCCCGTGTCATTCAAATCTGTCATTGTATCCCTGTCAAACATACATCCTTGCTTTTCAACGTCTTCTACTCCTCTTCCTTCCACAGGATCGAGGAGCACTTCTGCCTGGTCGAGCCCGTGCGCACTTTGGTGCCCGGTCATGTGCATTACGAGGAGACAGACGATCACAAGATGCTGCCAATCCCCCTCTCCCACGTGGGCGCGGAGGAGCATTTCAAGCAGCTGGTGCGAGATCGTGAGTGTGCCCGTGGCAGCGCCAGAAAGGGATTGTTTGACAAGATTTTGGTGCACGACGGCGTCCGTTACTTGACCGCGAAGCCGTCTGCGGTGTACTGTGACATGGTGAAGTGTCTGGCCCCTGGGGGTATGCTGCTGGTTATACACAGGCCGGCCGATCTCACTACCTTGCCTTTCTTCAGGGACGCCCAGCAGAGGTGAGTCTCAAATGGTTTCTTTGTGCCGTCGATGTTTGCTCTAACAGAAGATGACGCCGGTTCGGTCGGATATACAGTGTAACTCTGTCAAGTTCTTGTATGGATTGTGAAAGAGTGAATACACTTGCTTTTATTGAGTTACACTTTCCCACGAGTGACATCAGACATGTAGGGGAAGGGCTCCTAATATGGACCACTTTTTGTTTCAGTGCTGATAACTAGCTTGTTTTCTTGCGAAGAACTGAGTTTCATTTTGTGTTTGTGTGGTTCTCTCTTAGGTTAACCGTTAGGCCTAATTAGAGTGAAATCAGTAGCTTTGATAGACATTCAGCAAAAATTAAATACAGAAAAAATCACAAAGGGTCCATATTAGGAGCCCTTCCCCTATACGCCAGTCACCAGCACTGGGTGTGTCTGAAACACGTGGACATGAAAGTTTGCCTCAACTAAAAGGAACTAAGACATAGAGTATTCACTCTTTTGCAACCTTTTCAAACCCGACATAGCTATTTCCGGAGTTAGCCTATTTATGTGTTGGAACACCCCCCCCCCCCCTCACAGTCTCTCTCTCTCTCATCATTATATGACTTGAAGGCGTCTTCACAAACTAAAGACATCTTTGACGCTTTTTGGATCATTGGAAAAACATCGTTGTATTTGCATCACATTCTACTCTTAACGAATATAAAGGGCTGTCGCTAGCTTTGGTTCTAAAACGAAATGAGCGGAAAATAAAGTCAAGCATAATGAACTTAAAGAAGCTCCTTTGTGTGTGTGTGTGTGTGTGTGTGTGTGTGTGTGTGTGTGTGTGTGTGTGTCAGTGTGTGTGTCAGTGTGTGTGTGTGTTTAAAGTTGGAGCTCATTCACGATTTGTTTCTATTGCTGCGGGGCCACATATGCTGACACAAAAAAGACAACAACAACAAAAACCTGTCCAACTGTGACGCCAAACAGGGGACATTTTGAGACACAAAGCACAGCGGTAGGTCTAAATGATGACTCACAGGCTCTTTTCAAAAACGCTGTTTCTTCAAACAAATTGCATGACAGATGATGCTGGTTTTGCCTTTGCTCCACAGACTAGCAGACAACGACGCGTCCTACATGGACATCGTGCGCGATCTGCAGAGCGTCGGCCTCGACGTGCAGTGGGAACTGGAAGTGGTGCCAGTGCGCATGCCCAGGCGGAAGTGGCTGGCAATGATGCGGGACCGCTACCCGCCGCAGATGGAGATCATGTCGGACACGGAGATCCTGGATGGCCTGAGGGAACTGACGGAGGGAGTGCTCAAGTATGAGGGTGACTTGGTAAGTCATAGGCACCAAAAAAACACAAAAACAATTCAGAGTTTTCGGTTCCACGACTGACCCAATATTGTCCTCCCGACCGTACACAGTTTTGTTTGACCCTTTAAAAAGTTTTAAAAAAAGTTTTAAAATTTTTAAAAAAATCCCTTTTGCAGACGCTTCTTCTACACCAGCTCAGTCGAACGAGTTCGGGTCAATAAAAAGCCAGGCGCGTCTGATGAAAAGGGAGAGTTTATAATCCTGAAAAAAGAAAAGGAACTCACCAAATTGACATTTTTTTTCTTTTTATATTTAGTCAAGTTTTGACTAAATATTTTAACATCGAGGGGGAATCGAAACGAGGGTCGTGGTGTACGTGCGTGCGTGTACACACGGGGGTGTTCGGACACTGACCGAGGAGAGTCTGCACACAAAGTTGACTCTGAGAAATAAATCTCTCGCCGAACGTGGGGACGAACTCACGCTGACAGCGGCCAACTGGATACAAATCCAGCGCGCTACCGACTGAGCTACATCCCCGCCCTTGAGACTTATCTAGTCATGGGGATGTTCCGGACGTGGCATGGGGAGGGAGGGGGCTGACATCGGTCATCAAAACGGCTGTGACGTCAGTGTACACGGTGACGTCAGTGTGTTCTGTGGTACTGGAGTTGGAGTGTTACACAGACCTTGACATTTTTTTTCTATCAAAAGTTCGTAACGTGCTCATAAAGGAGCCTGGTAAGCTATAGTCCATGAAAATTGGCACTCCGGCATGTTAATTGACCAGACGTGTAGAAGGTAACATATAAAAGGTGAATGATTTTCTTAGACAGTGGCAGGCAGACCATTACTATTACTGCTGATGACGTTTATCATGAATGATATCATGACGACAAACATGTCACTTTGTGTGTAACCTTCTACAAGCCGCCCCTGCACATGTTAGCCAATTTCCGGCTATATCTTAAAGGCACAGTAAGCCTCCCGTAAACCATCACAGATACTATCAGGCTTTTACACACAGTACAAACACCCTTTCATTTAAACACTCACCGCTTGAGAACATTCTAGGTGCCCTCCGTAAAGAGCGAGCAATTTTCAAAGAATTCATTTTGCGTGGCCCTCGTAGTCAGTTGAGCCTGTGACGTCATTGCGGATTTTTTGGGAGTTGCTTCATGGCGTCAGTGAAAGGTCCGACTCCGACGTCAACTTAATTTGAGGAAGATGACGAAATGAGTCCTCAATGCTATAAATTGTGCTGGGGGAGGGGTTGAAGATTGTATCTCATCGGTCGTGGGTGTTAAGTCATTTTACTCTGCACAGACTCAACTATACTAATTGTATTTATTTATTCTTTTATTTGTCGTGATCAGGTTGAGTTTCAAGACCGACTGCTCTTCATCAAGGCAACTCACTCCAACCTAGAGAATGGCTACCCGAGCGTGCAACGCTACAGCTGTGGTCAGTATGTGCCGTTTCCACAACAGAACGACCTAAAACTGAACATGACTCTTCCACCGGACTTCGAGATGGACTCTACACGAGGAAAGCGCAGTGACTCAGGCTTCAAGTTCCTCTGGGGGTGATGGTCAGTGAGTCGACGAGGATATAAACGGTAGCTAGATTTGGAGCATTGCAAATGCATGTGTGCATGCGGGGTCTAAATTATAAGCTCTGTCTGAACTTTCCTGGACTCTTGCAATTTCTTCCGGCACAATAAGTGCTGCCGGAACGCCCATTAAGAAAGCCGGATATTCGCCTTCCGGCGGAGCCACATGCGCCATTGCAAATGCTGCAGTTTTAATAAACGAACTCGGGAAATAACTTTGTCCGGTCTGTATCATGCGTTGGTAAAGAGTGAACGCTCTTGCTTTTATTGAGGCAAGCTTTCCTCACGTGCTCCTTTTCCACGTGTTTCAGACACACCCCTCGCTTGTGACTGGTCTATGTCACATGGGGAAGTCAGTTTGCCTCAATAAATGCGAGAGTATTCCATCTTTCACAACCCACACAAACCCGACAGTTACTTTCGAATATCGTCCATTACCTGGTGTACCTATTTGATCTCCCGATTTTAGGGCAGGGATATGTTCTTGGATATATCCCGTCTTCGACGATTGCTTCATAGTGACGAGTAGAATCATTCGGCTGTGTTTGTTTGTTTGTTTAACGCCCAGCCGCGACCACGAAGGGCCATATCAGGGCGGTGCTGCTTCGACATGTAACGTGCGCCACACACATGACAGAAGTCGCAGCACAGATTGCCAATTTTAAAGTCTTAGGTATGACCCGGCCGGGGTTCGAACCCACGACCTCCCGATCACGGGGCGGACACCTTACCACTAGGCCAACCATGCCGGTATTCGGCTGTGTGAACCAGTACATTCAACTGGTACAATGGAACGCCTCTTCTAAGACCACCCTCCTTTTCAGACCGTATTCAGTGTTCTAAATTTAGTTGATGTTTTACTGTTTAAAAATGTAACCCCCATTCTACGACCTGATCTTCTTCTTCTTCTTCTTTTTTCGTGCGCACTTGGTCTTGTGCTTGCGTGTACACACGGGGGTGTTCGGACACCGAGGAGAGTCTGCACACAAAGTTGACTCTGAGAAATAAATCTCTCGCCGAACGTGGGGACGAACACTCACGCTGACAGCGGCCAACTGGATACAAATCCAGCGCGCTACCGACCGAGCTACATCCCCGCCCCGGCCTGATCGATGTTGTTGATTGTTGAAGATCTGAAAAGGGGAAGGGGTTGACTGACTGGAGCAGTGATGGACATGTTATCGCTTGTTACTTGTAATTGTAGCTGACTGTTACACTTCCTCCAAATTTAGTTATGCGTGTGTCACTGTCCACATGACTGTTGCGGGGCGAACACACACAAAAAAGTGAAAAACCTTTAAGTCCAGGGTCCACGGTGGCAGGGGGTCCTGGTGGCAACGCCCCCCAGAAGCTGGTGCTTTTTTTATTTTAATTTTATTTTTTATCTTGTAGAGGCAAAAAACAGCCTCTCCTGGAACAAAATGTATGTTATAAAATACACATTTTGCTGATCGCACCGTCGTTAAATTTTTTTTAAATCATTGCAAAATGCAGTTATTTATCAGGGATGATTGAAAAAGCAAGTGCCTGTTCAATTGAGTTGAGGGTGGAAGTTGAGTGGCGAGGAAGTAACCTAGACTAGTGTTGTTTTCCTGTGTCTGCAATGACAGAGGGTTGTGAAGTACACACAAATTATGTATGCTATGTGCTTCGACTTGCCATATAAAATTAAAGCTATTCAACAAATAAGGAAGTTATACTGTGTGCATTGTGTTCTTGGTTGCACATTTTTTCCCCACAAGAAGTATGCTCGAACAAACACAGCCCTCACAGCGTTTCGTCAAAGATTAAACTCAACAACCAGCACAGATGAAGTTGACATTGCACACATGGTGGTGTTCTTTTTCCACAGAGTACACACACACATCGACACACATCCAATCAAAAGGAAACAGCACGCACGATTAACTGACTCGCACCTTTTATTTGACAATCTGAATGTCTTCAAACAAGTCTTTTTTCTTTACTTTTTTGCTTTCAACTGATGATGGAGCCCTGAGAGCGTCTAGTCAAAGAGACCAAAGCCCATGTCATCATCCTCAGACTCCGTGTCCTCTTTCTTGGGTGCCTCTTTCTTGGGTGCCTCGCTGGCGGCTGCTGGAGCGGCTGCTGCTGCCACTGCGGCAAACTTGGATGGATCCTTTAAGTACTCTTTGGTCTGTGGAATAACAATACTCAGCTTAGCTACAGCAGACTAAAGAATACACACGGATATGGGTATTTTTGTGTGCAGCAGAATACACACTGACATAAAAAAAATCTGCAAAATCATGGAGATTTCGATTGCCTGTAAACAGCATTATTGCTTTTGTTTTGTTTTTTGAACTCTTTTTGTTTTAAACAAAGCATCATACCTAATTGAGTCATTTTATTCCTTATACAACAATTTTCAGCACAACTGCACCCATCGAACAAATTCAAATACTCAAAAATCAAAATGGGTTTATTTATGGAACACTTGTGTATCAATTAAACAAAATATTTGCAAGAATGTAGACTTATCTAGCTATCAAGTGGACAAAACAAGGTACACAGCAGACAAATATTGAACAAAGCACCGCTGAAGGGGTGGCAACTGCAACAAAGCGTCACAGAAGGGGCATACTTTCTTCTCAGCAGTGCCAAGGGTCATTATCCTACTCAAGCAAGCGTTGATCACTAACCTGTTGAGCCTCGGCAAAGTCGATGTCGGTCGTCACGGCGATGGCCAGCAGGTTCTTGAAACCGTTGACGATGGAGTGAGGCACGGAGCAAGTGGTGGGGTACTTGATGGCAAGACAAATGGCAGCCACGTTGCGGACACCCTGTAGCAACAAACCAACCAGTTAGTCAAGTTTCACTAACTCTATCTCTCTCTCTCTCATACACCCACACAGACATGGAAGATTTTCACATTGCGCACACCCTGTGTCGACAAACCAACCAGTCAGTCAAGTTTCACCAACTCTCTCTCTCTCTCATACACCCACACAGACATGGAAGATTTTCACGTTGCGCACACCCTGTGTCGACAAACCAACCAGTCAGTCAAGGTTCACCAACTCTCTCTCTCTCTCATACACTCACAGACATGGAAGATTTTCACGTTGCGCGCACCCTGTGTCGACAAACCAACCAGTCAGTCAAGTTTCACCAACTCTCTCTCTTACAAGATTTTGAGCTTGTTGTACACATGTTACATGTTGTTGACAACCTGTTTTGTGGATGTGTGGGAAGGGGGTGTTAGTGTGGGTGCTAGTTGGTTGGGGTAACCTTTTGTCAAATGTTTGATGTTGCTGTCTGCAGCACTTGGAAGTCCTGGGTATGTTGAGAGAGATTTGTTTTGATACTATCATCCTCATCTTAACTATTATGAGTTGACTATTTGCGCCTCGATATTTTATTGATGTTCTTACATTTTATGTTGTATATTGTAATGCTGTGATACACACCTGAGTTTCTGGTTGAGATAATTAAGTGTTCTATGTCTATGTGTAAACAATTTTGGTCTTTTTGTGCGTGTAATTTTTGCTTTTTTCTGTTGCGTCTATTTTTCACCATGTTTGTGAATGGTTTGTTGGCCTACACAATAAGATCAGTGTCAGTGTGTCTCTCATACACCCACACAGACATGAAAGTTTCAAAAATCCGGAAGGAAGTTGGGCAGGCCCAGGTGACCAATATGACTGCGAAAATCCTAATTAATAAAATCACAAGAAATGTGATGGTTACAATTTCCTGCATCTGAAAAATGAGCAGGCCATTTTGCAGAATCCTGCATCTCTTAATGCAAGGTGACCACCGTAGCACTCTTGTTGTTAATTCCTCTCATGTAACTCAATGACATGTAGCGACATTTCAACTGGATTCCTTTTCTCCAATTCGAGGACACTGTATGTAACACATGCAGACCTGCCAACTCTTGCTAAGCCTCAAGTGTAGCAATTCAAAAAACAAAATGGTAATTTTCAGCCTAGCAAATGGTGTTCAGCATGCAGTGCCGTAAGACAAGGACTGGGTGGCCGAGTGGTAACGCACTTGCGCTCGGAAGCGAGAGGTTGCGAGTTCGACCCTGGGTCAGGGCGTTAGCAATTTTCTCCCCCCTTTCCTAACCTAGGTGGTGGGTTCAAGTGCTAGTCTTTCGGATGAGACGAAAAACCGAGGTCCCTTCGTGTACACTACATTGGGGTGTGCACGTAAAAGATCCCACGATTGACAAAAGGGTCTTTCCTGGCAAAATTGTATAGGCATAGATAAAAATGTCCACCAAAATACCCGTGTGACTTGGAATAATAGGCCGTGAAAAGTAGGATATGCGCCGAAATGGCTGCGATCTGCTGGCCGATGTGAATGCGTGATGTATTGTGTAAAAAAAATTCCATCTCACACGGCATAAATAAATCCCTGCGCCTTGAATATGTGCGCGATATAAATTGCATAAAATAAAAAAATTAAAAAAATCCCTGCGCTTAGAACTGTACCCACGGAATACGCCCAATATAAGCCTCATATTGATAAAACATTTAAAAACATTATTTTGGCGTACGATCACTGCAGACCTACAGAAAGAATATAATTAAAATGATAATAGGTGTCCAAAAAAAACAAAACAATGTTACTGACCGACATGAAGCTGGCCTTGATGTCCTCATCAGTGATGTCAAGGATAGCAGGGCTGAAGATGGTGCCGCTGTCGTACACTGAAACATGGAACAGACAATATCACCACTGACGCATCATCAAAAACACTCCCACCAACAGTACAACTCCCCACGATGTCCTACACACATACAATTTTTGAACCACAAAATTCATTTTGCTCTAAAATCGTTTTGAGATTGCACGCATGGTGTTGTTCTTTTTCCAAAGAGTACACACACACACACACACACACACATCAGGCCTTGGAATGAGTATAAGTGGTTTAGGCGTACTGACGGGAAAATGTTGCGTTTTAAGCATTCTTAAGGGCACACGGAGGCTCTTTTCTTACAGAAATAGATAAGAACCTTGTCGTATTTACGACGAAAGGCGTATCATTCCCAGGCCCGACACATACAACACACACACATCTGATCAGAAGGTCACAAACAGCACGCACAATTAACTGACTTGTCTCACAAATTGCACGATAGCCAGCTGCACTTGCTGATGAAACAAGAATGTTTTCATTTTGTCTATAATTAAACGTTCCATAATCTTAAACTTTTGTTTTTTGATAATTGGTTATGGAAAGTTAGTCTGTTTTGGATTTCTGATTTCACATGGTTTAACCTGTGCCATTCAACACTATTAAACTATTTTTTACAAGATAAACACAACCAGCCACGTGTTCAGTGAGCTGAAGAGACGTTTAAGTGTGTGCTGCTGAATACATTTCCAGTTTTATCTTACAAGTTAACAACAGCCATGTTAGTGTTCTAACGTTGTGAAGTGCATGGGTTATTTTCCAGAGCTGTGCAACAGGAGAAACCATGTTACCAAGTTGACATTTCTTTACCTAAGTAAGACATTTTAACTATACAATTTGATTTCAATAATTAATACTGGTTACATATCGTCGCTGTCGTGCGCTAACCGTGCAACTGCAGAATCAGTGATTTTACAGGAGCCTCAAAAAACGCGTTGTCGACGGCTGCAACGTCATCCCACATTTGACATGAACTTGTTTCTTATGCTTTACCTATGTGTAAACATGTGATATAATAAAACAAGAAGAGCAAACGCTCGATCGAGTCACTTTCGCAGTTCTGAATATTATATGAGGCATCAGATGGACAGGAAGAAATTGCTATTCACAACACAATGAGTCACGTTCACATAAAATTTGAGCCCGGTCACTTTTATAGTTTCCGAGAAAAGCCCAACGTTAAGTTGTGTGTTGCCGAACAGAAAAGGCTAGTTATCTCCCTTGTTTTTCTGATAACGTTCGTAAAAGGCTACAGATGTAAATACTTTGATGTAAAGAATAATCCTACAAAGTTTCAATCACATCCGATGAACTTTGTCAAAGATATAAAATGTCTAATTTTTCCTTTGACGCTGACCTGTGACCTTGAAAAAGGTCAAAGGTCAACGAAACCATCGTTAAAGTGTAGAGGTCATTGGAGGTCACGACTAAACAAAATATGAGCCCGATCGCTTTGATAGTTTCCGAGAAAAGTTTGTCAAAGATATAAAATGTCTAATTTTTCCTTTGACGCTGACCTGTGACCTTGAAAAAGGTCAAAGGTCAACGAAACCATCGTTAAAGTGTAGAGGTCATTGGAGGTCACGACTAAACAAAATATGAGCCCGATCGCTTTGATAGTTTCCGAGAAAAGTCCAACGTTAAGGTGGTGTCTACGGACGGCCGGCCGGACGGCCGGCCGGACAGACTAACACTGACCGATTACATAGAGTCACTTTTTCTCAAGTGACTCAAAAATGCAAACTATCTAAAATGTTCGTATTATTTCATTTACACGCTTGACGACAGAAAATCTGACTGAAGTTACACGGGTAGAGAGAGAGCTAACCGTGTAAGTGGCACATATATGTCAAGAGAGAGAGAGCCTAACCGTGTAAGTGGCACTCCTAACGAACTCTCATGCACATACACGGTTAGCGTGTCCGAGAAAACAGGATTTCCGGTAAATGCGTTTACAACATGTGACAAATTAGAGCATTTCCATTGGTCGCAGACACACGATATTTATAGAAGACGTGTGAAGTCTGTGATTAGGGTTTGAGATGAAAAAACATTTTTGTCATATTTTGTCAGTTACACGGTTAGCGCACGACAGCGACGATATTTATCCTTGGCCTACAGAGAAAGATATAGAAATACTTAAGTTAACAAGAAGAGCAAACGCTCGATCGAGTCACTTTCGCAGTTCTGAATATTATATGAGGCATCAGATGGACAGGAAGAAATTGCTATTCACAACACAATGAGTCACGTTCACATAAAATTTGAGCCCGGTCACTTTTATAGTTTCCGAGAAAAGCCCAACGTTAAGTTGTGTGTTGCCGAACAGAAAAGGCTAGTTATCTCCCTTGTTTTTCTGATAACGTTCGTAAAAGGCTACAGATGTAAATACTTTGATGTAAAGAATAATCCTACAAAGTTTCAATCACATCCGATGAACTTTGTCAAAGATATAAAATGTCTAATTTTTCCTTTGACGCTGACCTGTGACCTTGAAAAAGGTCAAAGGTCAACGAAACCATCGTTAAAGTGTAGAGGTCATTGGAGGTCACGACTAAACAAAATATGAGCCCGATCGCTTTGATAGTTTCCGAGAAAAGTCCAACGTTAAGGTGGTGTCTACGGACGGCCGGCCGGACAGACTAACACTGACCGATTACATAGTCACTTTTTCTCAAGTGACTCAAAAAGAAAAAAATATATGCTATTCTTGTTGTTGCGTATCTGTATCATTATCTAACTGAAATATAGTAAAGAGAATACATTTTAGTTGCCATTTAATATGTTATAATCATCTAAAGGACTGAAAATGCATGTCACAAAATGGTACACAGCTCTGGAGAAAACCCCACAACCTGACTGGTACAAACAGCCACTCACCGTTCTCCACTTGCAGCCCGTAGGTGAAGGGAGAGATGTTCAACATGTTCAGCAACGTGGACTCGGACTGACCCACTCTCTCGCCCGACTTGATCAAGTTCACCTCGTTCTGAGGAACACAACAATCATCACGCTTATTTTCCACAACATAACAAAAATCTCACTGTATTTACACATGTCATGCATTTAGAGCGCTTACTTCCCTTTATCAGATTATTTCCACAACGTAACAACGATTGTTTGTTTGCTTAACGCCCAGCCGACCACGAAGGGCCATATCAGGGCGGTGCTGCTTTGACATTTAACGTGCGCCACACACAAGACAGAAGTCGCAGCACAGGCTTCATGTATTTTCTGTCACATTATTCTGACACTGGACCAACCAGTCCTAGCACTAACCCCATAATGCCAGACGCCAGGCGGAGCAGCCACTAGATTGCCAATTTTAAAGTCTTAGGTATGACCCGGCCGGGGTTCGAACCCACGACCTCCCGATCACGGGGCAGACGCCTTACCACTAGGCCAACCGTGCCGGTCGTAACAACGATTATGCATACATTTCTGTGATGGTCTGTTGGCTTATCAACCTAAACTGGCTTCTTTATAGTAAACTTCCAAGTATTATTTAGGTTTCAAATGTACCATGTTCACAATGTCAACTACTGTATTTTTCACCAATCAAATATGACAGTTTAGACAAACCTACTTCAAAACACATGTTTTTCTTTTATACAAATATTTTGATGCCCAAATCAAATTCCAAACCAAGAAAGAAACCCTGTATGTTTCCCTTTAAAGTATCTTCTACCTACCTTCTTTTAAAAAAAATCAAATCCCTCTGAAAACGTTTTTACTTAGTGGCATAGGTGCACACGGGGTTCAAAAACTGCTTGAAATTTCCTGGACTCTTGCTTCAGACCTTTTTTTCCTCCCAGCACACTACTGCCAGAACACCTCCCAAATAAGGCTAAGGCAAAAAAAAAAAAAGTCTGTTTACGGTAACATAGGCCAAAAAAAAAAAAAAAGAGGTCTGTTTACGGTAACATAGGCCAAAAAAATAGGGTCGGTAGGTCGGGATTCCCCCCCCCCCCCCCCCTCAAAAAACCCCATATTTTTACGTTATTTTATTTCCCCCCCCCCCCAAATGCCAAAAACAAGAAGAGCAAACGCTCGATTCTGAATATTATATGAGGCATCAGATGGACAGGAAGAAATTGCTATTCACAACACAATGAGTCACGTTCACATAAAATTTGAGCCCGGTCACTTTTATAGTTTCCGAGAAAAGCCCAACGTTAAGTTGTGTGTTGCCGAACAGAAAAGGCTAGTTATCTCCCTTGTTTTTCTGATAACGTTCGTAAAAGGCTACAGATGTAAATACTTTGATGTAAAGAATAATCCTACAAAGTTTCAATCACATCCGATGAACTTTGTCAAAGATATAAAATGTCTAATTTTTCCTTTGACGCTGACCTGTGACCTTGAAAAAGGTCAAAGGTCAACGAAACCATCGTTAAAGTGTAGAGGTCATTGGAGGTCACGACTAAACAAAATATGAGCCCGATCGCTTTGATAGTTTCCGAGAAAAGTCCAACGTTAAGGTGGTGTCTACGGACGGACGGCCGGCCGGCCGGCCGGACAGACTAACACTGACCGATTACATAGAGTCACTTTTTCTCAAGTGACTCAAAAAGTCTAGGGTCGCGCGAAAAAAATAGGGTCGGTCGGGTTACCGTAAACAGACTATTTTTTTTGTGTGCCTAATATCTCCTCTTTTACTACAGGTAGGAATCTTGCAAGAACTGCATGTACCCCAATTGTAAGCTACACATCAAATTTCAGTTCAATCGACCCATATGTACCAGAGATCTTAGCCCCCCCCCCCCCCCCCCCCCAAATAGTCTGTTTACCGTAACATTGGCCAAAAAATAGGGTCGGTAGGTCGGGACCATATTTTTAAGTTATCTTGCCAAAAAACAAAGACTTTTTTCTCTCCCCAAATGCCAAAAAAAGTTTAGGTTCGCGCGAAAAAATAGGGTCGGTCGGGATACCGTATATTTTTTTGTGGGGCCTTATCTAAGTTTGGCAGACAGTGATATCTATACACCACCGTTTATACGGCGGTGTAAAAAGCCAGAATTTGGACTTCTGGCATTTGCCACATGCAACCCAGCTTAGTGTGTGACTAACTTCGTGACACACACAATTACAAAATCACACACACACACAATTACAAAATCACACACACACTATTACAAAATTACACATACACACACCATTACAAAATCACCACACAATTACAAAATCATACACACATACACACAATTACAAAATCACACACACACACATTTACAAAATCACACACACACACACACTTACAAAATCACACACACACTGAAACCTACCAGGATTTCAATGGTTCCCTTGGTGATCTTGGTGGGGATCTGCAGAGCCTGGAAGAAGGAGGTCTTCTCTGGTCCCAGCGTGGTGCCCTGGGCGGGGATCTTGACATCCAGGGGGGCCAGGGCTCCGGTACGGGCAGGGGCTTGGACCTGACACCACAAAACTGATGGTTAAACACAAAATACTAAACGACCCGACACCACACAACTGATGGTTAAACAAACAATACTAAACGACCTGACACCACACAACTGATGGTTAAACAAACAATACTAAACGACCTAACACCATAACACTGAAGGTAAAACAAACAATACTAAACGACCTGACACCACAAAACTGATGGTTAAACACAAAATACTAAACGACCCGACACCACACAACTGATGGTTAAACAAACAATACTAAACGACCTGACACCACAAAACTGATGGTAAAACAAACAATACTAAACGACCTAACACCATAACACTGATGGTTAAACACACAAGACTGCAACAGTACAAAACCCGACACCACAAACTGCTGTTTTTCCCCCACTTTAATGATCACAAATTGCTCGTGTCGCTCTTTAAGTTGAGGTACACAAGCATTTGTTTGGGCATCAGTAAAAAGGGTAAAAACGGCGTGGCAAGCAGAACTCTCACTGTAAGATGGCCCTGAGCGTGAACAGCTCAGGATTGCAGAAGAAGGAGAAAGAGAAGGAGCAGGGTTCCTGCAGGGCAGAGCTGATACAATTCAATGAGTTTTCAAGGACATTTCCAGGACCAAATAAATGCTTTTCAAGGACATGATTTTCCTCAAATTAATGCAAAGCACCAAGCTTACCTTCAGTTTTTCAAGTCTGCAAACTATTAGTCATTCAGTAGTTGTTTCCCTTGCCAACTTCCGGGAAGGGAAGCAACTACGGGTGACTAGTAATAGTTAGTTCGTCTACTTTCGTTTTCACTCGATCTTTTATTCTCCCAAAATGTGTGTACTGTATTTGACGAAAAAAAAGGGGGTTGCATTTTTTTTAAATAAGACAAGCTGCTGACGAAATGTATAGGCAACAATTTGGAAAAATCAAGTACTTTTCAATGACTATTTAACAAAACTCTATTTTCAAGCACTTTTCAAGGCCTGGAAAAGGTTTTCCAATTTTCAAGGAGTTTTCCAGGGTTCAAGGACTCTGTACGAACCCTGAAGGAGGTTTACCTTGTTGGCCAACAGCAGCTCGCGTATCTCCACCAGATCCTCACGGGTGAACACAAAACCCACGTTGTTCTTGATGCATGGCAGCAGCCTGCAAATAATATAGCACGGTTCTATAGCGCAAATCCCACAAAAACCAGCTCTAAGAGTATTACATTTACAACTCCAAAGCCACATACATAAAATCGAAAAATATACCACAAACACACAAAAACAAAAAAATATCAAAATAAAACTGAGGGCAAAGTGATTTTTGATTGCAAAAGAACCAGTTCCTGTAAATGCTAATGAGATTCCGAAATTTCCATTTTTAATGACAGTCAAGATACAGTTGAACCCCCTTTTTATTTTTAAGACTTCCTCCCTTTTAAGACCTTTCTTTCTTTATTTGGTTTTTAACATCGTTTTCAACCACGAAGGTTATATCGCGACGGGGAAAGAGGGGAGATGGGATAGAGCCACTTGTCAATTGTTTCTTGTTCACAAAAGCACTATATCAAAAATTTGCTCCAGGGGCTTGCAACGTAGTACAATATATTACCTCACTGGGAGAATGCAAGTTTCCAGTACAAAGGACTTAACATTTCTTACATACTGCTTGACTAAAATCTTTACAAACATTGACTATATTCTATACAAGAAACACTTAACAAGGGTAAAAGGAGAAACAGAATCCGTTAGTCGCCTCTTACGACATGCTGGGGAGCATCGGGTAAATTCTTTCCCCTAACCCGCAGGGGGGTTTTAAGACCTTAGTTTTCTGGATTTCTTATTCTTATCTTCTGTAAATGTACCCCCATTTTGTGACTCCTTCCCTTTTAAGACATGATTTTTTCAGATTTGTGGAGGTCTTAAAAGGGGGGGATCCACTGTACACAATTTCTCACTTTTCCAAGGCAGGGTTGTTCTCCAGGTGGCCCCTGATGGCTTTGCGCATCATGGTGTTCTTGCCCATAAGCACCACTGAAAAAGAAAACAAGTCGCGTAAGGCGAAAATACATTTAGTCAAGTAGCTGTCGAACTCACAGAATGAAACTGAACGCAATGCAACGCAGCAAGACCGTATACTCGTAGCATCGTCAGTCCACCGCTCATGGCAAAGGCAGTGAAATTGACAAGAGCGGGGTAGTAGTTGCGCTGAGAAGGATAGCACGCTTTTCTGTACCTCTCTTCGTTTTAACTTTCTGAGCGTGTTTTTAATCCAAACATATCATATCTATATGTTTTTGGAATCAGGAACCGACAAGGAATAAGATGAAAGTGTTTTTAAATTGATTTCGAAAATTTAATTTTGATCATAATTTTTATATTTTTAATTTTCAGAGCTTGTTTCTAATCCAAATTGAAATATAACATATTTAATGTTTTTGGAATCAGAAAATGATGAAGAATAAGATAAACGTAGGATCGTTTTATAATTTTTTTATTTTATTTTACAATTTTCAGATTTTTAATGACCAAAGTCATTAATTAATTTTTAAGCCACCAAGCTGAAATGCAATACCGAAGTCTGGGCTTTGTTGAAGATTACTTGACCAAAATTTCAACCAATTTAATTGAAAAATGAGAGTGTAACAGTGCCGCCTCAACTTTCACGAAAAGCCGGATATGACGTCATCAAATACATTTATCATAAAAAAGAAAACAAGAAGAGCAAACGCTCGATCGAGTCACTTTCGCAGTTCTGAATATTATATGAGGCATCAGATGGACAGGAAGAAATTGCTATTCACAACACAATACAGATGTAAATAATTTGATGTAAAGAATAATCCTATAAAGTTTGAATCAAATCCGATGAATAGTTTCAGAGATATGATATTTCAATTTTTTTCCTTCAAGACATACCTGTGACCTTGAAAAAGGTCAAAGGTCACCAAAGCAGACGTCAAAGTGTAGAGGTCACTGGGAGTCACGTTCACATAAAATTTGAGCCCGGTCACTTTTATAGTTTCCGAGAAAAGCCCAACGTTAAGTTGTGTGTTGCCGAACAGAAAAGGCTAGTTATCTCCCTTGTTTTTCTGATAACGTTCGTAAAAGGCTACAGATGTAAATACTTTGATGTAAAGAATAATCCTACAAAGTTTCAATCACATCCGATGAACTTTGTCAAAGATATAAAATGTCTAATTTTTCCTTTGACGCTGACCTGTGACCTTGAAAAAGGTCAAAGGTCAACGAAACCATCGTTAAAGTGTAGAGGTCATTGGAGGTCACGACTAAACAAAATATGAGCCGGATCGCTTTGATAGTTTCCGAGAAAAGTCCAACGTTAAGGTGGTGTCTACGGACGGCCGGCCGGCCGGACGGCCGGCCGGACAGACTAACACTGACCGATTACATAGAGTCACTTTTTCTCAAGTGACTCAAAAACGTCTGAGGATATCATACCCAGGAACTCTCATGTCAAATTTCATAAAGATCGGCCAAGTAGTTTAGTCTGAATCGCTCTACACACACACAGACAGACAGACACACACACAGACAGACAGACAGACAGACACACACACATACACCACGACCCTCGTCTCGATTCCCCCCTCTATGTTAAAACATTTAGTCAAAACTTGACTAAATGTAAAAACTTGATAGATGTATACACAAGAACATGTAGCAGAGCTCAATAAAAGAACTGGAATTTTAAGGCAAACTACCCTGCTAACATTATACTTCTCGTGCAGTTTAAGAATGAGGTTTGGCACCAATCAAAGGTCACCCTCACCAAACGGACTGCAATAATGAACCATCTTAATTAATCATGGATTACTCATGTATAATTATCTGACAAGTGACTTAAATTAAAGTGGCTTGGAAAGCACGTCACATGGATCAGTCTCAGAATTAAAAAATAACCACACAAAGCCTGATGGTCCAGCCAAGTGACCACAAGCCTTAACACTGAGGACCTTCCGTAAGATAAGTCATGCAAGTCTCATCTTTTTTTGATTTCTTTTTTTTATTAATTATACATTTACACTCTTCTGAAGAAACAGTCACCACATAAAGTGCTGAGACCAGCTGTGCTGCAGCAGGTCACTAAGAATTGTAGTAACTGTGTAGTAACAATGTATCAACACGCTGGAATGCAGGCGTTAGATGGACTTTACAGGAAGCGACTTAAGCTAACCGTCTGAGCGGATATATCGATACCTGGTCAGATAAAGCCACATGAGTGGGTACAGATATATCCGTGCCTGGGAGATAATGAGTTAAAAAAGAGGGAGTCTTAAATTGGGGGTCTCTAAGGGGGGGTTCCACTGTATTGCTGTACTCACCAGCCCTTCCTCGCAGAGCCTGGCGGATCTGCTGCATCTGCTTGGAGCCCACATTGTCAGCGTTGACGATGAAGCACTTGGGGAACTCATCAAACAGTTGCTGTGGAAAAACAACACCCATCCAGTTCAACAGCCATTTTTTTTCTTTTTTTTTTTAGACGGGCGCAGTGGCGTGGTGGTAAGACATCGGCCTCCTAATCGGGAGGTCGTGAGTTCGAATCCCAGTCGCTGCCGCCTGGTGGGTTAAGAGTGGAGATTTTTCCGATCTCTTAGGTCAACTTGTGTGCAGACCTGCTAGTGACTTAACCCCCTTTGTGTGTACACGCAAGCACAAGACCAAATGCTGTTATCCATGTCAAAGTTCAGTGGGTTATAGAAATAAGAAAATACTCAGCATGCCTCCCTCGAAATCGGCGTATGCTGCCAGAATGGCGGGGTAAAAATGGTCACACGCGTAAAAATCAATTTGTGCTAAAATCATGAGTGAACGTGCGAGTCTAAGCCAATCAACGAAGAAGAAGAAGAAAAAGATCTAGAGAGCATACTCATACATTTTCTGTTTCTTGCTGTGTATCAAAAAAGGAAGCTCTGCATAATAACCAAATCAACAATTATTCTAGTATAAGCACAATGACAAATTTACACCTGTTTCAGTTCAATTTAACGAAGCAAGGGAATTGCATACTGACAAAGGCAATGCTTTCTTTCTTTATTTGGTGTTTAACGTCGTTTTCAACCGTTCAAGGTTATGTCGCGACGGGGAAAGAGGGGGGATGGGATAGAGCCACTTGTTAATTGTTTCTTGTTCACAAAAGCACTAATCAAAAATTTGCTCCAGGGGCTTGCAACGTAGTACAATATATTACCTTACTGGG
This sequence comes from Littorina saxatilis, assembly GCF_037325665.1. Classification (NCBI taxonomy): domain Eukaryota; kingdom Metazoa; phylum Mollusca; class Gastropoda; order Littorinimorpha; family Littorinidae; genus Littorina; species Littorina saxatilis. Next base: position 31,029,855 of record NC_090255.1, read on the forward strand.
AGAATGCAAGTTTCCAGTACAAAGGACTTAACATGTCTTACACATACTGCTTGACTAAAATCTTTACAAACATTGACTATATTCTATACAAGAAACACTTAACAAGGGTAAAAGGAGAAACAGAATCCGTTAGTCGCCTCTTACGACATGCTGGGGAGCATTGGGTAAATTCTTCCCCCTAACCCGTGGGCGGTAAAGTCAAAGCTATGGCGGAACCTCTGGCGCAAATGAAAAATATGAAGTAAGGCTGCCCATACTTCAGCACCAGATTTCAATATGTAGTATAAACTAAAGCCTTGATGAAAGTGCGGAAAACATTGTCATTGAGACTGCAGCTCTCCGACACACCACAAGAAGCCATGCATTGCGCATGAGTTTTTTTGCTTTTGAACAATATCTGACAATTTGAGAAAAGCGTCCTCTATGTCTTACTCTTTCGAAAGACTAATGTTGGGTTTGGTGATTGCCTAGGTGCAGCAAGCTCTACGCATTTTCATACTGCCTATTCAAGGTAGTGTACATGAGCTGTTTTTTGAGTCGCATTGAGGTCTAGAGGACAAAGGCATCCCTTTGGACAAAAGTGGGCTATATCTCGAATAACCCCCACCAGAGATATCATATCCCGTAAATGTGTCATCACTACGCATTCCTGTAAAACAGACAATCCCACATTACGGTATGAGCTTACTGTTTGTGGATACTCATGCAACTAGTGGGGTTGAGATTTTGCCAAAAAGAGATAGTTGTGTTAACCAAAGGTGTCTTCTTCTTCTGGGTTCGTGGACTGAAACTCCCACGTACACCTGTTTTTTTGCATTAGTGGAATTTTACGTGTATGACCGTTTTTACCCCGCCATTTAGGCGGCCATACGCCGCTTTCGGAGGAAGCATGCCGGGTATTTTCGTGTTTCTATGACCCACCGAACTCTGACATGGATTACAGGATCTTTTTCGTGCGCACTTGGTCTTGTGCTTGCGTGTACACACGAAGGGGGATAAGTTGACCTGGGAGATCGGAAAAATCGCCACACTTAACCCACCAGGCGGCCGCGATTCGAACCCTCGACCTTCCGATTGAGAGGCCGACGTCTTACCACCCCGCCACAGCGCCCGTCAACCAAAGGTGTCTAGACTATCTTTAAGGACAGTATCTGACGGCCATGTGCCGCCGTTTGCCCTCCATAGGCAACTACGCATATAAAACTGCAAGGAAACATGTTGTACTTACAGTAATCTTAAGGAAGTAGTTGGACTTCCAGGTGGACTTGTCTTCCTTGACCATCTTTGTGTGTCAGGGATTGCAGGAAAACAGCAATTTAAAGACAAGAACTGAAACAAGAAGTAGCAGAACATAATTTTAATATTGGGGAACTTAAAAAAAAAAGTGCAAGAAAACAAATCAGATATTTCGTTTTTCAGCAAACTATTCTTATTTGTTCAGTGTAAGGCCTAAAAAAAAAATAGGTGTGGTTACGGTAACCCGACCTACCCTATTTTTAGGGGCCGATCCTATAACTTTTTATTACATTTGTCAAAAAAAAAGAAAAAAAGAAAAAGTGCAAAAAACGCAATGAAAGCGAAAGCGCCCGTGTCGCACACTTATTTCCCTGTCAAGTAGGTTTAATTTGTATACATTAGAAAAAAAAAGTTAAAAAAAAAAAAAAGTGATTGCCAACCTACCTACCCTATTTTTTTTGGCTATGTTACCGTAACCACACCTATTTATTTTTTCGAAGTGGATTCACAACGCGCGGCGCGTTGTGAATCGCAGCGATTTACGACGCGCGGCGCTTCGAGGAGCGCTGGGATTCACAACGCGCGGTGTATTCCGATCGCAAAGCTTACAACAGCAACAAACAGTCAAAACCCTAAAAACATAGCACCAGTCTATTTCTTTGTCTCAGTGTCACTCTTTCACTTCCTTCACCGTACGATATCGATGCGCTGATGTCAACACAATTCCAAGTTCCGGTGGTAATCACAGTCTTCTGTGACCACCCCAACAATCCTGTGATCACCCCACATATCTGTGATCACCATCTACTCTGACCACCCCTCTCCTTTTATTACATTACCATCATGCATGAGTGGGTATTTTTCCAAGTGAGTTTGGGTGAGTTTTAGCAGATTTGCATTGTGGGTGTTATCTAAACAACAAAACTTGAAATGAGGGTCAGGCCGCAGTTTTCTCCCCCCTTTCCTAACCTAGGTGGTGGGTTCAAGTGCTAGTCTTTCGAATGAGACGAAAAACCGAGGTCCCTTCGTGTACACTACATTGGGGTGTGCACGTTAAAGATCCCACGATTGACAAAAGGGTCTTTCCTGGCAAAATTGTATAGGCAGATAAAAATGTCCACCAAATACCCGTTTGACTTGGAATAAAGGCCGTGAAAGGTGAATGCTCGCCTAATAGGCTACTGAGCTTTACTGGCCGATGTGAATGCGTTATATATTGTGTGTAAAAAATGTCTGTTTGTCTGTCTGTCTGTAAAAAATTCCATTTCAAACGGCAGAAATTAATATGTAAGCGCCTAGGGCTATATCTAGATTAGGCGCATAAAAAAATGATCACAATAATAATAATAATATTACTTATTATGCTTTAGATCCAGAGAATCATTTATTTGCTGATTTTAATGTATTAGGCCTATAGAACATTTGCTTTTAAAAAATGCTTTAGATTAAGAGAATAATTTAATTGAAATTGTTGATTTGAATGTTTTAGTACAATTTTAATGTAATATTTCATGTTTAAAAAAATATAAATATTAAAATTACAAATGTTGGCAAACTTTATCATGACTTCGTTGAATCTGTCTTTGCACCTTCCATTTCAATATCAGTTCCTATGTACCCTGCCATGCAAACATAGCAAATGAAAAAAAAAGAAAACACAGACAAAAACGAACCGCCTCAAGAGTCGCTGCGCTGGTGAGGGCGCCGCGCTCTGTAAATCGCGGCGATTCACAACGCGCCGCGCGTTGTGAATGGCTACCAGTAAGTTCGTCACTCGGTAGATTCGTCACCGGTCCCAGTAACTTCGCCACAGTAGTCCGAGCACGGCTCTCTCTCTCTCAGTCTCTCTCTCTCTCTCCCACCTCCTTCCACCCCTCCCTCTGCTCACATTGAGTTTCTCTGCCTCCTTGACAGTGAGGTTGAAGTCGTGTGTGTGTGTGTGTTAGTGAGTGTGTGTGTGTGACGGTGTGTGTGCGATGGTGTGTGTGAGTGTTTGTGCGTGTGTACGTGCGTGTGTGTGTGTGTGTTTTAGTGAGTGTGTGTGTATGTGCGATGGTGTGTGTGAGTTTTTGTCAGTGCGTGTGTACGTGCGTGTGTGTGCGTGCGTGCGTGTCATGGATGTGGGTGTATGTACGTCCGTCTCTCTCTCTCTCTCTCTCTCTCTCTCTCTCACTACAGGCTGTTGAGAACTGCTCAATGAGTAGATCTGGGGTTTTAAAATAACAACGCTCGGACTGTGTCGTCTGAAAACTGCTCAGTTGAGAACTGCACAATGAGTAGATCTCGGGTTTTCAAATAACCTCTCTCTCTCTCCCTCTCTCTCCCTCCCTCTCTCTCTCTCTCTCTAAAAAATATGAATCTTGAATCTCTCCCACAAATCAAACATCTGAAAGCATAAGCTCTTTAGCATAAACACCCGCCCACCCCTGCCGGTAACTTCGTCATAGGTGACGAATCTACCGTGTGACGAACTTACTGGTAGCCTTGTGAATCGCTTGCCTTATTTTTTGGCCTTAAGTTATGAAAATATTCGGAATAAACCATTGATTTGAAAACAGACTTTAAACAAAGAAGCCTTAAACCTGTTGGTTAGTCACTTAGTCAGGTTAGTGTCATCACTTGCACCAGAAACTCGCCAGTAAATACAGCACCCTATACTCACATGACATGTATCATTGTATACGTGACTATCCCCCAAATTCGATTTATTCGAAAACGCACCGAGCAGTGCTGTTGATCGAACTTTGGACCTTGTATGACCTTATGCTAATTATACCGCTTGAAATTGGCGGAGAAACAGCCAGTCTGAAGTTAATTTTACATGTCACGTGAGTATAGGATGCTGTATGTATGTCTCTGGCTGTATTTACTGGCGTGTATAAAAGAACACGTGGGTCCGAAAATTATCATTTCAAGTTCAACCACGTCTCCCACTAATAATTCTGGTACGAAATCTTCAAACCCGTAAGATAAGAACACATGGTACTCTGCCTCAAAATCTACGTTCAATAATCGTCAATTAAAACATAAATTTCAAGCAATTTCACCCGGCTCCAACACATGGCCATACCTATTCAGTCAAAATGTCGTCGCAAGAGGAAGTAGAACACCACGTGATTTTCCAATGAATTTCCGGTGTCTCGGCAACTCAACAATAACTTTTACCAAGACCATCAAATCCATTTGGATACTTGTATATTTTTGTACTCCGATGTTACCGTTCGATTCCTTGCATCTATCCTGAAACGCCGAAGAAGAAGAAGAAGATTCCTTGCATCACAGTCTTGCATCCATGATTGCATGTCAAGACGACGACGACGACGAGGTTTTAACGTCCTCTTAGACCAGTTGGCCTATATTGGGACTGTATTGGTAGTACGCTGTGAACAAGCCCGACTGATATGTGGCTGTCCGAAGTTCTTCAGTCGACACACCAGCATTGGGTTTGTCAGTCAGTCTATGCTCATCAAAGTATCGAAATAGGATCATGATAATCAGAGACGAGAGATGATGCATGCGTGTCTTCCAAGCTCTGAGACTGACTTTTGCTGTGAACTTGGGATCTTTTCCGTGCGCATGTGTGCACACGGGGGTGTTCGGACACCAAAGAGAGTCCGCCAGTGCACAAAGGACTCGACTCGAGGCTCCGAGAAATAAATCTCTCGCCGCCGCGGAACGTTTTTTTTTCTTCTGTATACAGGGTATGCACCTGAGTGTTTTTTCTATACTGCGGCGTTTGGCCAATATCGCTGAAAGTCACGTGATGCTCAGCCACATCGGTAAAATTTCATAGTTTTTTTTATCATTTTCTTTAGTTTTCAAAGAGATTCTATTTACAGTTTTGCGGCAATTTGTATTGAAGAAATAAAAACAAGTCGCGTAAGGCGAAAATACAATATTTAGTCAAGTAGCTGTCGAACTCACAGAATGAAACGCAGCAAGACCGTATACTCGTGGTCCACCGCTCACGGCATAGGCAGTGAAATTGACAAGAAGAGCGCGCGAGCGGGGTAGTGGTTACGCTATGCTGCATAGCACGCTTTTCTGTACCTCTCTTCGTTTTAACTTTCTGAGCGTGTTTTTAATCCAAACATATCATATCTATATATTTTTGGAATCAGGAACCGACAAGGAATAAGATGAAAGTGTTTTTAAATTGATTTCGAAAAAAAATTTTGATAATAATTTTTATATATTTAATTTTCAGAGCTTGTTTTTAATCCGAATATAACATATTTATATGTTTTTGGAATCAGCAAATGATGGAGAATAAGATAAACGTAAATTTGGATCGTTTTATAAATTTTTATTTTTTTTTACAATTTTCAGATTTTTAATGACCAAAGTCATTAATTAATTTTTAAGCCACCAAGCTGAAATGCAATACCGAACCCCGGGCTTTGTCGAAGATTACTTGACTAAAATTTCAACCAATTTGGTTGAAAAATGAGGGCGTGACAGTGCCGCCTCAACTTTCACGAAAAGCCGGATATGACGTCATCAAAGACATTTATCAAAAAAATGAAAAAAACGTATGGGGATATCAATCCCAGGAACTCTCATGTCAAATTTCATAAAGATCGGTCCAGTAGTTTGGTCTGAATCGCTCTACACGCACGCACACACACACACACACACACACATACACACACACACACACACACACATACACCACGACCCTCGTTTCGATTCCCCCTCGATGTTAAAATATTTAGTCAAAACTTGACTAAATATAAAAATCAATCAAGTCCTCCTATGTCGAACCGCATACGGTTTTCCGGGATGTCTATATGAAGGCCGGTAAGCGACGCCGGCTGAGGTGAATCACGCGCTTGGTGCGAGATTGAATGGTATCGTACTTTCCTACAGTCGTATATGCACCGGCCGGGTGCATTCCCTGTAGCTGACAGCAAAAACGCCTACAGGAAGTGCACCTACAAGGAATGCACCCACATTTGGTTGGCTTAGACCCCTTCAGGCTAAGTAACTTGACTTCAATCAATCAATCAATCAATATGAAGCTTATATAGCGCGTATTCCGTGGGTACAGTTCTAAGCGCTTGAAGCAGAATACCCGGCTTGAGAGTGAGACTAAGAGAGAGAGAGAGAGAGAGAGAGAGAGAGAGAGAGAGAGAGAGAGAGAGAGAGAGAGAGAGAGAGAGAGAGAGAGAGACAGAGAGAGACAGAGAGAGAGAGAGAGAGAGAATTGAATTGAATTGAATTGAACTTTATTTAACAAGGATTAATATTTAAGGCTATGCCTTTTCTTACAATCTGTCCTTGGAGAGAGAGAGAGAGAGAGAGAGAGAGAGAGAGAGAGAGAGAGAGAGAGAGAGAGAGAGAGAGAGAGAGAGAGAGAGAGAGAGAGCAATTACAATTCATAATTATAAAGTAACTTTGTGATCCTGTAAACCAGAAGATAAATCATTTCGAAAAACTTTAATTATGCTGACGTTGTGCTCCAACATTAAAACGTAAGTCTTCTTCTTCTTCTTGTCGTTCGCCTTTACACTTGGAGTCCAGCTCTGGATAATTACGAAGCTGGTGGTCTTATGTAGAGCCTCCGGCCACAGGTAAAACGTAAGTCATAAACCATAACAGTTATGATCAAATAATATATCTCATTATAGGCTTAAGTTATGGAAAGATGGAGTCTATGTACATAACATTTTTCAAACAGTGTATTATCCACATTGTTCTACAAGAAAATAGTGGTAAAAATACTCAACAATCAAACACACACACAAAACATCAACAAACAAACAACCTTGCAATGCGGACAAATTACTGTCAATAGCACAAATGTAAAAATCGTACAGTGTAAAGAACACCCATTCACTGATCATTATGTCGTTGTTTGCTTGTTATGTTGTCTTCTTGTGCTTTCTAAAAACAAACACACACAAAACAAAAACAAAAACAACAACAACACTGGAATGGTTCAATTCAAAGTCAACTTAATAACGGGAATGTTTTTTGTTGTTGTTTGTTTGCTTAACGCCCAGCCGACCACGAAGGGCCATATCAGGGCGGTGCTGCTTTGACATTTAACATGCGCCACACACTGACAAGACAGAAGTCGCAGCACAGGCTTCATGTCTCACCCAGTCACATTATTCTGACACCGGACCAACCAGTCCCAGCACTAACCCCATAATGCCAGACGCCAGGCGGAGCAGCCACTAGATTGCCAATTTTAAAGTCTTAGGTATGGGCCGGGGTTCGAACGGGGCGGACGCCTTACCACCGACTAGGCCAACGGCCGTGCCGGTGTCACGATTTCATCTTTCGCCTGTGTACATATTTCCCCCTCGACATATACTCAAGACTGAAATGTTGTTTCCTGGTAAAATTAAGAAGTGAAATTATTTAAGGACGAAAAGCATGTCAGTTTCTTGCATGTGAAGAAAATTGGTGGTAAAATTTAATAGATTTCAACCCCAAAATCGAATTCTTCCAAAACATGTACTGAGTGGTTACGTCCCTTGAGTAAGAAGGAAACATTTTACTGAGGATGAATCAAATTTCTAAGTTAAATAAAACAAATTGGTTGGACAAATTTGGCCCCATGAATGTAAGGTACACAAGATCGCTCATCAGTACTATCGAAGTGTGTTTTTTTGTTCAGTGTAGAGTTTATTCTAGATCAACGAGGCCGAGAAGCGAAATATCAACACGGCGAAAGATGAAAACGTCACACCGGTCCAACGGGAATGTAAATCGGAACCTAAAACAAACACAATGTTACATGGTTAATAGTATCATGCAGCTTGTACTCTTGGTACTCACTGTCTTTTATTTATTTTTCAAAATCAAATGCGATTTGGAGACCACCACGACGAGCCTTCCGTTGGAAACCGTGAGTGGGAGATCTTTTTCCACAAGGCAGCTACACTACCCTTACCACTTAACCACAACTTAATCACCCTTGCTGTACAAATGGACTCGTCCAAACACTTGGACTCGCCCTGCACTGTGACGCAAGGACTACACACTACACAGTGCGGTGAAGTCGTGCACAACATTCCATCGATGGAGGTCGAATCTGAGATCGAATTCAAGTCTCTGCGATCGCTTCTTGTGTAGATAAAAACAAAAGTAGTTTACGCATGACATAATGGGTTCGGGACCTAGCAAAGACCAGAAAGGTAAGGACACAGCGCGGGATGGGAAGTCGGAGAAGCCTGTTGCTAATGTAAATAATCAGAGCTCTCGCTCCAACCCTTTACCGCAACAACAACAACCTGCGCAGACGACATTCATTACTCAGTCGGAGGACACGCTCGAGGACAGAAACAACAGCTGGAACGACAGCAGCAGAAACCAAAATGACCGCGGAGGGGGAGAAATTGGCAGGTCCAATGATTACGACCGGTTCCCTGCAGCGGAGGAGCAGACGACACAAAGCAGGGTGTGGAGACCGGACCAGGAATCTCAGCGCGAGTTGAACGAGGTGTTACAGATTCCCACTGACAACAACAGGTAGGCCTAGGTAATGTTGGAATTATCGCAGTAAATCCAAAGCAGATTCCCACTGACAAAACAGGTAGGTGGGTAATGTTGGACTCATCGCTGTAATTGTAAATTCAATCCCCTGACAACAACAGGTAGGTATGTTCTGCTTCTTCTTCCGAGTTATGAACTGCATGGGTCCTTTTGGACGTTTTAAGTTCAGCGGGTGGAGTTTTAAGTAGAGCTGGTTAAAATGGGTCTGTGGGAGGCCCAGGCTCAGTAAAAGTTTAAAACTAGTACTGTATACACAGTTCAGTTGGACTGATCGCTGACAACAACAGGTAGGTAATGTTGGACTTGTCGCTGTAAATTCAATCCCTCGATGTGAATTCAAAGCTCACAATCCAGTTATTGAGTTATATTTGGTACAACTTTACAAGTCATTTTCATCAAAGCAAAGAATCATTATTTTATTGACGGAATGAGCTCCAAAATTGAGAATCATTTTGGTCATTTGTGTGGAAATGACCAAAATATAAGGCCAAAAGGTGGAAGAAAACCCATACTTTTGGCCATATAATTTGTCTCTCTTTGCTTGTCACTGTAGTTCTCAAAATGATGGCGCCAATGTTTTCCTTCTAAACTGACCCCATGTAAATAAAACTCATCTATAAAGTTCATTCCATAACTCAAATGGTAATTAAAATGACTTGTTATGCTTGCAAGAGCAAGTTCTGCAAATTCAGAGCCTTAGATTGCAGTCGCAAAACATCCCTGAATTTAAAATCTTAAAGTTCAAGATAAGTTTGGAAGGGAAATAGCTCAGTGAGTAGCAGCGCTGTCTTCAAAACCAGTTGTCTCTATCGGCGTGGGGTCGATCCGCTCGTTCAGCGAGGGACTTATTTCCCAGAGTCAACTTTGTGCAGACTCTCCTCGGTGTCTAAACACCCCCCGTGTGCACACATGCGCACGATAAAGATCCCAAGTTCACAGCCAAGGCCTCAGGGCTTGGAAACATGAATACACGCATGCAGGAAGAAAACAAATAATAGGGTAGCGCAGTACTGTATGGCAGCTGGCTTTCCCCAGTGAGAAAGCAGCCTGAATTTCCATGAGAGTAACCTCACAGGACTATATGAAATCTTATCCTTATTCTAACCCAACAGGTACAGCAACAGGCCGGTCAACACCGTGAATCCAGTCAGACAGGAGGACCTCCCAGAGACCTACGCACAACGAAAGCAGCGCCAGCAGTACACTGTCAACCAGCAAATGCTGATACGACAGAAGACCATTTACCGAGACCCCAAGGCATGGGAACAGGAGGGGGAGGAGGAGGAGGTAGGTCCATTAGAATGACTGATACATTTTCATACCTGGGCAGGTTGCCAACAAATCATTTTTAGATACAGAGGTGTCGAAGTTTTGAGACTCACACCCCCCCCCCCCCCCCCCCCCCCTGCTCTCTCAGAAATTTTGTTGACAATATGAAAATGTATCTTCATTTTGAGACTGTCTCTTTTTAGACCCAAGATTGACGGGCGCAGTGGCGTGGTGGTAAGACGTCGGCCTCCTAATCGGGAGGTCGTGAGTTCGAATCCCGGTCGCTGCCGCCTGGTGGGTTAAGAATGGAGATTTTTCCGATCTCCCATGTCAACTTATGTTCAGACCTGCTAGTGACTTACAGTGATGTACATTTTAGTCGGTCTCCAGTCTCTGACCGATCCAATTTCCCCAGGACCTATAGCTTTAACCCCAGCAGGACACAGGTCCGATTAACCTACAGAAGAAGTGGTCAAGGGTCCGATCGTTTTTGACAATGAAGCGGACATGCGGACTGTTCAATTTTCAAGAGGAAAGCTTGTTTCGGTTTTGCCAAGCGAAAGTAAACACTGCGTGAGGAAAGCTGGTTTCGGTTTTGCCAAGCGAAAGTATGCACTGCGTGTGACCAGTTTGTTGAGTGAACGAGGCACCATATGGGATCTGATTCTTTGAATTAATTTATCCTCAAGTTGGATCAAGAAGAAAAAAAGAAAACTGAACCCATATGGTGCCTCGAGTGCATTCATTGGCTCAGCAATAAATCGTTTAAACCAATGGGAACCACCCGTGCATGTTCGCACATGCGCAAGGCATTACTTTTCATCATAATATCTGGAAAAACCGTTGTGCGTTCGAACTTGTCGACAGATGAGCAGTGAAAAAAACCGACAACTGTTCAAATAACTTTGAAATGTGATTCAATCCTTTGAGTATCTAGTCATGACAGTCGCAGAAGGTGGAAGAATTTAAACTGAAAAATCTTTTTAAATGCGGTTTTACGAGTCGTGTTTTTGTACTATTGAAATTGCAATCTCAGGACACTGTGTCCTATTGATTTTCAGTCTTCAGGACAATTGTCCTAAAGGCTGCTAGAAAAATGTACATCACTGGACTTAACCCCCTTCGTGTGTACACGCAAGCCCACGACCAGGAAAAGATCCTGTAATCCATGTCCGAGTTCGGTGGGTTATAGAAACACAAAAATACCCTCCCCCGAAATCGGCTTATGCTGCCTGAATGACGAGGTAAAAACGGTCATACACGTAAACATCCACTCGTGCTAAAAACATGAGTGAACGTGGGAGTCTAAGCCCATGAACGAAGAAGAAGAAGAGACCCGAGATTCTCAGATTTTTGCAGTTTCACAAGGGCACATTACTTCTGTACCTGTGATAAGAGCACTCATGGATTTTTCATTTTAAATTGTCTTAGAGTTTGAGAAAAAAAGTTCTTCTTAAAACCAGTTTACAGTGTCCCTTCAGTGCAGGTGTAGGTATGGTATACTTTGGTAAAGTTCATAGACCAAGGGACACACAGGTGTCCCCTATAGGGAGGTGTCCTCCCATCAGATACCACGGGATTATTTTATTTTTCTTTGCAGGAGATGCATTCAGGATCCACTGGCTTCGATCCAAACAAGTTTCGTTCAGTTAACTTTGGACAGGTGAGAGATTTGTGAACAAAGTCTGTCATGTCTATGGTGTAACCTCTGTGATGAGATAAAAAGAGCATTGTGTGTTAAGTCTTGATTAGTAAAGTGCTGCTCAGCAAGTAGGATGACCCTCTGATTGCTTGTGTGAATGAAACATTGCCATTTTATTTTGTTTTTAATCTGTTCAAGTTTATTTTGTCCACAAAGAGAAAAACTTTGAATGAATGCTTAAATAGACAATGCTTGGAAATAACACACTCCCTAAGTGAAAAAAACCCAGCGACTGCAATGCGTAATTCACTCCAATGTGTATATTATGCAGCGTCCATTCGATGTGATGAACTTTTTTTTCAAAACTATGCACATCAGAGCCACATTTTGCTGCAAATTGCCTGCAGTGATCACTCAGCACACATGTTTTCCCAATCTCATGTGACCTGAAAGTCAGGTGACCTCAAGCAAAACACCTTGTTCACAACAGGCCAGCGGTCACTACTGCAACAAATCATGAACTGGGATGTGCTTATTTTTGAAAGAAAATGGCATCATATCGAGCGAACATTTCCAACATGAGTTATTTCCAGAAAACGTCTACTGTGTACAAATAAGTTAAAGGTCAGACAACGTTTAGTGTTTCTAGTTGTTGTGGGAGATCAAATTTGAACTGAAATTAACAAAACAATGGTGAATGAAATTGGCCTTAAGTAAAATTGTGTCATTTTGATTTGTTTTCAGGCAACGAATCAGAAAAGAACCATCTTCACAACAAGTGGAAACCAAGGTGAGTGCTGGGTGCTGAATGATTGATGGTAATGTGACGCGATAGTCTCCCTTTCACAGCAGTTGTTCTGTAGAGTTGCCTGCAGGTTCTAAGCTATTTATAGCTCAATAGCTGCCAGTCAGACATCTGTGAGCAGGCAATCCAAATCTCCGCAATTTTGCGGATTTCCGCGAAAACAACACAAAAAAACTACACGCGCAAATAATAGTTTAACCCAGGCGAGAGGGACAAAATTGTGTTTTTCTTCACATGCACAATTTACCTTTTCTTCTTCTGCGTTCGTGGGATGAAACTCCCACATACACTACGTGTTTTTTGCACGAGTGGAATTTTACGTGTATGACCGTTTTTACCCCGCCATTTAGGCAGCCATACGCCGCTTTCGGGGGAAGCATGCTGGGTATTTTCGTGTTTCTATAACCCACCGAACTCTGACATGGATTACAGGATCTTTTTCGTGCGCACTTGGTCTTGTGCTTGCGTGTACACACGGGGGTGTTCGGACACTGAGGAGAGTCTGCACACAAAGTTGACTCTGAGAAATAAATCTCTCGCCGAACGTGGGGACGAACTCACGCTGACAGCGGCCAACTGGATACAAATCCAGTGCGCTACCGACTGAGCTATATCCCCGCCTACAACAATTTACCTTTCACCAGAAGGGGTTACAGTCGTATTTACAAGGCCAAAATGCTTCTGCTTTTGGGGGTGTTGTCCCCACGACCCCACCAGGGGATCTACCCATGGACCTCACCAGGGGACCTACGCGGCCCCCTGGACCTCAGTGTGAGTTATTTTGTTGAAAATAATTCATCCTTGAATGGATTGCCGGTGTGAGTTGTAGAGAGCTGTTTGTGATAAAGTCTGACTGCTGATGTCTCCTGGTATGCCCTTGCAAACCTTTTTGTACAGCAAAGCACATGTGTATAGGGCTGTTCCTGTAGCCCACCCTCACTCCTGATCGACTCGTGACTGGCTTTGCCTTCAATAGTAATTCAAGCGTTTTGTGCATCTGATTACGATTACAATGATAGAAGAACTAAGAGAGAGACAGAGAGTGAGTGTGAGACTAAGAGAGAGGGAGAGAGACAGAGAGTAAATCTCCTAATTACACAAATCTCTGGGTATTGTTCTCATATTAAAAGCAGATAATAGAAAAATTCAGCCATGGTATAGAAGAGAGAAACTAGTATGGATGATTTTAGAGAAATGTCAAGTTTGTACATGTATGTTCATTTTGTCAGTTATTTTATTTAGTATTAAATCAGTGTCACCCTGTCTATGCCAAACCAGATATAATTTCTTCCTAGTGGTTTATTTATTAAGTAAATCATTCTCTCTCTCTAGATCTGTACTTTGATTTCTGCTAGAATTACTTCATTCAGAGATTTTTTATTTTTAAAGATTTCAATCATTTATGTAATGTAGACTTACTGTGTATTATTGCAGACAACTCCGTTCAGTACATGCCTGGTCAGCGAGACAACATGGATGAGTTTGATGTCACGTCGCGTCGACAGCAAACGTCAGTTGCCTTTTTTATATTTAGTCAAGTTTTGACTAAATATTTTAACATCGAGGGGGAATCGAAACGAGGGTCGTGGTGTATGTGCGTCTGTCTGTCTGTGTGTGTGTGTGTGTAGAGCGATTCAGACTAAACTACTGGACCGATCTTTATGAAATTTGACATGAGAGTTCCTGGGTATGAAATCCCCGAACGTTTTTTTCATTTTTTTGATAAATGTCTTTGATGACGTCATATCCGGCTTTTCGTGAAAGTTGAGGCGGCACTGTCACGCCCTCATTTTTCAACCAAATTGGTTGAAATTTTGGTCAAGTAATCTTCGACGAAGCCCGGGGTTCGGTATTGCATTTCAGCTTGGTGGCTTAAAAATTAATTAATGACTTTGGTCATTAAAAATCTGAAAATTGTAAAAAAAAATAAAAATTTATAAAACGATCCAAATTTACGTTTATCTTATTCTCCATCATTTGCTGATTCCAAAAACATATAAATATGTTATATTCGGATTAAAAACAAGCTCTGAAAAGTAAATATATAAAAATTATTATCAAATTTTTTTTTTCGAAATCAATTTAAAAACACTTTCATCTTATTCCTTGTCGGTTCCTGATTCCAAAAATATATAGATATGATATGTTTGGATTAAAAACACGCTCAGAAAGTTAAAACAAAGAGAGGTACAGAAAAGCGTGCTATCCTTCTTAGCGCAACTACTACCCCGCTCTTCTTGCCAATTTCACTGCCTTTGCCATGAGCGGTGGACTGACGATGCTACGAGTATAAGGTCTTGCTGAAAAATGGCATTGCGTTCAGTTTCATTCTGTGAGTTCGACAGCTACTTGACTAAATGTTGTATTTTCGCCTTACGCGACTTGTTTTTCTTTAAATTTATGTTGAATGTTTTCCATCTTTACCATGTTATTCGATGATTAATTGTACCCTTAGAAAGCCGAGGTAACAAGCTATATATGTGTATTTGTTTATTTTTATAGTCTTTTTAAAAATTTATATGGTCTTTTATTTTTAAATGTTAAATTATGTTTTTATGTTTTTCTAAATTCTGTACTCATGGCTGCAGATACTTTGCTTTTGATACTTCCAAAAGACATGTTACCCGTGTGCTTTTGTGTGTGCTTTTTTAGAGGGGGAATCGAGACGAGGGTCGTGGTGTGTGTGTGTGTGTGTGTGTGTGTGTGTGTGTGTGTGTGTGTGTGTGTGTGTGTTTAGAGCGATTCAGAGTAAACTACTGGACCGATCTTTATGAAATTTTACATGAGAGTTCCTGGGTATGCTATCCCCAGAGGTTCTTTTTGGATAAATGTCTTTGATGACGTCATATCCGGCTTTTTGTAAAAGTTGAGGTGGCACTGTCACACCGTCATTTTTCAATCAAATTGATTGAAATATTTGTAAAGCAATCTTTGACAAAGGCCGGACTTTGGTACATGTGTATTGCATTTCAGCATGGTGGCTACAAAATTAATTAATGACTTTGGTCATTAAAAATCTGAAAATTGTAATTACATTTTTTTTGTATAAAACGATCCAAAATTACGTTCATCTTATTCTTCATCATTTTCTGATTCCAAAAACATATAAATATGTTATATTCGGATTAAAAACAAGGTCTGAAAATTAAAAATATAAAAATTATGATCAAAATTAAATTTCCGAAATCGATTTAAAAACAATTTCATCTTATTCCTTGTCGGTTCCTGATTCCCAAAACATATGGATATGATATGTTTGGATTAAAAACACGCTCAGAAAGTTATAACGAAGAGAGGTACAGAAAAGCGTGCTATGCAACACAGCGAAACCACTACCGCGCTAAACAGGCTCGTCAGCTTCACTGCGTTTTGCACGAGCGGCGGACTACAGTCATTGTGAAAAAATGCAGTGCGTTCAGTTTCATTCTGTGAGTTCGACAGCTTGACTAAATGTTGTTATTTCGCCTTACGCGACTTGTTATGAGGTAAACTTACCCACGTGGCATTATTGGCCAGTCACTTGCGCTGATGGGGTCTATGTCGACCAAAAGAGTGGGATTCCCTGTAGGTGGAGTTCCTGGAGGGGGATTCCCTGTATACAGGGAATACAACAGGATTTCGTTCATGTAGCGTGTCGCCGATATCGCTGAAAGTCACGTGATGCTTGGCGACATCAGTAGAATTTGATGTTTTTCTATCTTTTTTGATATTTCTTAGAAATTCGAGTATGGTCTGCAAGTTTTATTGAAAAACTCCACCCTGTGGGATTCCCTGTATACAGGGAATCCCCCTCCAGGAACTCCACCTACAGGGAATCCCACTCTTTTGGTCGACATAGACCCCATCAGCGTCACTTGCGAGGGATACTCAGAACATGTGGTCAAGGAGCACGTGAGGAACATTTGCCTCAATAAAAGCAAGAGTCACTCCTTTACAACCCATACGGACTGGACCCAGTTATTTCAGGCGTTCGTCTATTCTTCTTCTTCTTCTTCTGCGTTCGCGGGCTGAAACTCCCACGTACACTCGTGTGGTTTTTTTTGTACGAGTGGAATTTTACGTGTATGACCGTTTTTTACCCCGCCATTTAGGCAGCCATACGCCGTTTTCGGAGGAAGCATGCTGGGTATTTTCGTGTTTCTATAACCCACCGAACTCTGACATGGATTACAGGATCATTTTCGTGCGCACTTGGTCTTGTGCTTGCGTGTACACATGGGGGTGTTCGGACACCGAGGAGAGTCTGCGCACAAAGTTGACTCTGAGAAATAAATCTCTCGCCGAACGTGGGGACGAACTCACGCTGACAGCGGCCAACTGGATACAAATCCAGCGCGCTACCGACTGAGGTACATCCCCGCCCGTTCGTCTATTCAACACCATCACTATTTATAAAAATGACCGGAAAAGATATGTTCATATGTGTGTGTGTGTGTGTGTTTATAAATGCTATTTTAAAAGCCTGCTCTTCCTTCTGATGTTTTGAAGCAATGATTTACAATTGTACAAAACAAGCAACCTTATGCACAGCCTAGTGTAAACACGACCAGCTGTCTGAACACATATGAACAAAAACAAATGAGCTTACATGTTTACTGTTGACTGAGAAAAGACCTAGAAAAAACCTCCTATTTAATCTCGGTTCTTTTTCATTTCAGGTCCGAAGATTTGCCACGGTACAACGCTTCTGAGCAGGATCTCATGGCGTCGTTAGAGCGTGAACTGTTGTGATTGTACTCGGTGGACCGTGAACACACAACACCTAATCTGACCCAGAGTGACATTACGAAAGTGGGATTATATTTTTACCCACAGCAAGATGGTGTTATGTGCTTTTGAGATGGCTATGAGCCACCATTTCATTGGAGCGAGACTCGACCTAACTTTTCAAATGGAAGTCATCTCTCTGACAATCTTGAATGAGAGGAAGCCTGTTTTTCCCCCCCTGAACGCAACGTTTTCTAAGAATTGTCTGAACAAGGGTTACCATCCCGCAAAATCCAAAGACAATTTTTGTCCTTATTTTTCTCAAAAGGCTTCTGTGGAAAGTTGTTTTTTTTTTAACAGATACTGTACAAGGATATTTCCTGTTCAAGGACATCTGTTCATTTCCCATGGGAACAATGATCCTTGTCAGGAACCTTTTTGTAATAGGACACCTTAAAGCAAAGGACACCTTTTTTTTCACTTTGAAGGACAATTCTACAACTTTCTTGGAAATAAATGTGTACCCCAGCAAGGGACCTTTTTATGACAATTAGGGACCTCTGAGGAAAGGACACTTTAAGTCTGCATGGCTTGACACCCTCCCTGGGGAGAACACCCCTCATTACAGGACATTTTCATTAAAGCATTGTCTGAAATGAAAAGATGCATGCTTTAGGTCTATTCCTAGGTGTCCAGCATTTGCAGAGGGCAAATGGTAGAACTAGAAGTGACCATTAATATTTGGAGATCAACAGTTTTCAGTTTCATGAGTTTTTAACTTAATAAGTGTTTGAGCGTAGACTTCACTTTTAAAAGAATGTGTTCTTCTCAGACAATTAGATGGTAAATGAATTGATAATGATTCTGTTGAGTGCGCAAATTGGCGTGTATGTAACTTGAAATGTGATACTTGCTGCTTCAGCTGTCTGTCTCAAACATATATGACGAACACACCTGCTGACATACAGGGTGACCCCCAAAAAAGAGTACCCAAACAAAACGTCATAAATTGAACAAAAATAAAGCAATCTTCATAAAATTTATTTACACACACAAGTAGCCTCTGCATGATATTCACAGAAAATTTTAGCGTTCTAGCTTGTCTTTCAGGAAAGTTATGCTCATTCTACAGAACATGCTCCAAATGGCCTCCGCGCCGCTGCAGGCAAACTTGAACTTGCCGCGCAAAGTTATCAATTATTATTCTCTCTATTTATTTATATAGCGCCTTATCTGAAGTTCAAAGCGCTTTATGCCGTGTGAGATGGAATTTTTTGCACAATATATCACGCATTCACATCGACCAGCAAACCTCAAGCCTGTTAGGCGAATGTTCACCTTTCGCGGCCTTTATTCCAAGTCACACGGGTATTTGATGGACATTTTTATCTATGCCTATACAATTTTGCCAGGAAAGACCCTTTTGTCAATCGTGGGATCTTTAACGTGCACACCCCAATATAGTGTACACGAACAGGGACCTCGGTTTTTCGTCTCATCCGAAAGACTAGCACTTGAACCCACCATCTAGGTTAGGAAAGGGGGGAGTAAATAGCGGCCCGACCCAGGGTCGATCACGCAACCTCTCGATTCCGAGCGCAAGTGCGTTACCACTCGGCCACCCAGTCCTTTTTTCACCCAGTCCTTTTCAATCACCCGCACACACTCCTGTTGCGAGATTCCGCGAATGGTTGTTGTGATGGCTCTCTTGAGTTCTGTGATTGTCTGTGGGTTGTTCCTGTAGACGTTGTCTTTCAGGAACCCCCAAAGATAGAAATCTGGGGGATTTAAATCCGGGGGAGGCCATTTGGAGCATGTTCTGTAGAATGAGCATAACTTTTCTGAAAGACACTAACATTTCCTGTGCAAATCATGCAGAGGCTACTTGTGTGTGTAAATAAATTTTATGAAGATTGCTTTATTTTTGTTCAATTTATGACGTTTTGTTTGGGTACTCTTTTTTTTGGGTCACCCTGTACAACCACACACACACACAGATAACCACACAGGCATGTTGGTACTGACCATGAACAGTATGTGTTCTGGAACAGCAAATACAGCTGTTGTAAACACCCTCCTCTCCAGGCTCTCGCCCCGCTCACCCTACACACACACATTTACTCTGCTAGTGTGAGCAGTGAGCAGGTTTTACTGCTCCCCCCTCCCTCTTTTCCCCTATAATAATTGATGATAAATTGTCCTTCACTTTTAAAGAGAAAATATGTGTGCTTCCTTTTTTCATCTTTTTCTTCAATCTCTGGATATGGACCCCATCATCTATGGGCACTGACTAAACTTTTTGCACCATTTTGCATGGGGAAATTATAAATGTGTTGGTCTGCAAGACACTCTCGAAGTTGTTGAATACAAACATAACATACACATTCCATTTCTCTCAGCTCAGCATTCAGTGCATCAAAACATAAATATGGTTGTATCTTGGATGTAATGGTCAGTTTGTGTCTTATGTGATACTATAGGGGTCGCCCTTTGTTGCACGGGTATAATTAATTTACTCGAAGTGTAACTTGCTGCATTGCCCTAGTGGTTCCATACATTACTTAATTTACATGTATTTTACTTGTGTTACTTTTGCTTTGAGTTTATCTGCATTTGCCTTTTCTGTATTCTACACTTGTATTTATTTAACAGTCGTAAATATTCACTGGACGACTCAGAAAAACTCTGAGAAGCAGCTATTATGATTTTGGGGGTAATTTCTGCCTTAGCAGAAAGATACATGTTCTGGGTTTACCTAGGATGATAGCTGCTTGTACATTGCTTCAGTTGATTATTTGTTGGATCGAACTTCATATGCGAGCTCTACGGAGCAGATAGTGAAGACTGCTGCATTTATGCTGTATCACATGTCATGTCACCTTGTGATGTTATTTTTCATTATTCTGTTTATATGTACGATGAAGCCTATCATGACAGAATCCTTTATTATCAGTGATTGTCTCGTGCAGCAGCCAATGCCCCTTCCTTTCGGCACACTTTACCAGCTTTGCACAAAAAGACCAGAGCACCTTTTTCAAAATTTTCAAATGTGAACTAGGTCAAGTGCCTTTTCCACTCTTGTACTCAAATTCAATCACTCATTTTTGTTCAAGTGGATGGGGCGGGGATGTAACTCAGTCGGTAGCGCGCTGGATTTGTATCCAGTTGGCCGCTGTCAGCGTGAGTTCGTCCCCACGTTCGGCCTGAGATTTATTTTCTCAGAGTCAACTTTGTGTGCAGACTCTCCTCCGTGTCTGAACACCCCCGTGTGTACATGCAAGCACAAGACCAAGTGCGCACGAAAAAGATCCTGTAATCCATGTCAGAGTTCGGTGGGTTATAGAAACACGAAAATACCCAGCATGCTTCCTCCGAAAGCGGCGTATGGCTGCCTAAATGGCGGGGTAAAAACAGTCATACACGTAAAAGCCGTGGGAGTTTCAGCCCATGAACGAACAAACAAACAAAAGGGGATTGCCACTGAACAAACTGCTTATTGCAAGGGATGTCCGGCTAAACCAGAGTATAGGTAACTTTTTTCTTTTTTAAAGCGGTATGACGCGCATATCCCCCCGCGGGTTAGGGGGAAGAATTTACCCGATGCTCCCCAGCATGTCGTAAGAGGCGACTAACGGATTCTGTTTCTCCTTTTACCCTTGTTAAGTGTTTCTTGTATAGAATATAGTCAATTTTTGTAAAGATTTTAGTCAAGCAGTATGTAAGAAATGTTAAGTCCTTTGTACTGGAAACTTGCATTCTCCCAGTAAGGTAATATATTGTACTACGTTGCAAGCCCCTGGAGCAAATTTTTGATAAGTGCTTTTGTGAACAAGAAACAATTGACAAGTGGCTCTATCCCATCTCCCCCCTTTCCCCGTCGCGATGTAACTTTCGTGGTTGAAAACGACGTTAAACACCAAATAAAGAAAGAAAGAAATGACGCGCATACAACACTCAGTCCTCGCACACCCATACCCCTGGTTTTGTACGGTACTAGCCAGAGGAAGCCCTGATTATGCAAAAATAGGGCTCTTGTCTGAGTGAATGGACATCATGGCAGTCTTGTAAGGCTAGACGTGTACTGGTCCCTTAGGAGTCTGTTCATGAGAGGTTTCTGATTTGTTTATAAATCAGCATTTAGATGATATTTTTGTGTACTATATAGAGTTGTGTGCCAAGCGTATTAACATACACATTTCCCTTTATCAACGTTTTTGTATTTATACCCCAAGTGTTTGTTGACAACAACAAAAGAAGAAATGTGCACAAGCCTTTTTGTAATGCTTCGCTTCTTAGTAACTCAGGTTTTTTTAAACATTCCGTCCAATTTTACCAGAATGATTTTTTTAATTATTTTTTGATTTACCTTTTACATGTAACACGTTTGAATCTGTGTGCTTATATTTTTTTATGCTCAGGGCACACTGTGTGGTGTGTGCCAATAATGTTCTTTCTACAATCAGTGTACAGAGCATTTATTGGCATACACTAGGGGGGAAAATCAAATTGCATTTCATTTAACGAGTTTTGTGTGTTGATTTGACACTGTCGATTTGTGAAAACTAGACTCTGAATGACAGACAAGATACATGCGAAAGATCAGGGGACTGCTTTTTCTTTTACTTTAAAACGTAGAGAAGACCAGCAGCATTGATTGTTATCTGTGCTGAAATGGACGGGACAGAGGTGTTTTTTTTAAGTTCCAGAAAAAGAAATGACTGTTTCTCGTGAAAGCTAGTCATTTGATTCATTTTTACTTTTGATTCATGTGTTTGTTCTATTGTCAGGGATTAATTGTCTCAGAACTGTCTGCTGTCAGTCTTTTGCAAGTAATATGCCCTAGTAACTGCTGCAACTCCACTGCTGTGTTGAATTATGCAACTTTACACTCATGATACCTATGTCGCATACATAAATATATACCATGATTTGTGATACTGCTGTGTGACCAATACAAGCGCACTATACACATGTATATATTTCCTGTTAATAGTAATATATTCTTTCTGCAAAAGCAAGATGAAGTCATACTGTTGTTATCTTTTATGGTTCAAGCCTTTGTCATGCCAAGTGTTTGCCTACGGTGTATGGTATGAATAGTTCACAAAGAGAATCAATAGCTGTTATTCAAATACTGAAGTTCCAAGGAGACACCCCCGCGGGTTAGGGGGAAGAATTTACCCGATGCTCCCCAGCATGTCGTAAGAGGCGACTAACGGATTATGTTTCTCCTTTTACCCTTGTTAAGTGTTTCTTGTACAGAATATAGTCAATGTTTGTACAGATTTTTAGTCAAGCAGTATGTAAGAAATGTTAAGTCCTTTGTACTGGAAACTTGCATTCTCCCAGTAAGGTAATATATTGTACTACGTTGCAAGCCCCTGGAGCAAATTTTTGATTAGTGCTTTTGTGAACAAGAAACAATTAACAAGTGGCTCTATCCCATCTCCCCCCCTTTCCCCGTCGCGATATAACCTTCGTGGTTGAAAACGACGTTAAACACCAAATAAAGAAAGAAAGATCCAAGGAGACACAAGTGAAAATACAGTTGAAACGTATGCAGAAGTTAAACAGTCTGTATCACAAAATTGATAATGGGCAGTTGTTTTTTACACCAGAGAAATAAGGCTGACTTGTATTTCTTTTGATACTCAGATAGGGTGTATGAACAATTCAACAAGTGAAACATTAACTTACACACAATGAAACACATGAACAAGTTTTTACCTGTAAGATATAAAGTATACCCACTTACTGACTTAGCTACATTTTGTGGATGCGATAAGCAAAACTGTGTTTTAAATTTCCATGACTAAAAATATTTCATGCTGAAATAAAAGTGATATCGTCGTTTAAACGAAACATTTTGGTATCAAATGTAATGATTTTAAATGATGGAACAATGCTAAAATGGTGAAAAACATACACTTTTTCTGTCTTTTGAGGTTTCCATTTTTTCTTAGACTCCTCAGAATGTTTTCCCACCTGTTCATTATCATTTTCAAAGTTTAAAGTATATTACTTGAAATCAATTCATATAAAATTACATTTCTCGGTTTGACAAAAAAAAGGTCATTGCTATTCTTGTTTGATTTTGACTTTTAAATAAATTATTATTTTCATGGTTTGATATTGATTTTGGCATTGACAGTTATTGTTCTTTTTTAAATACAGCTTCTTTTGATGATGTAACATAGAGTTGAAGCTGTTTATCACTTGCAAATGTGAGCATGAATGGAAAAAAAGAAGAACGGAAACTGGAAACATTACTTATGAAACCCTTTTGCAGTTATACTATATCAGAGCAGGAAAATCGTATGCTTTTCTAATGAACCACACACACGCATGCACACACACACATGCAGATACGAACACGTGACTTTTTATTACCAAAATGTTTATTCACAACTGAACAATCACACATTCCTTCCAGGCAGTCATGCACAAACTTCGACCATACAACTCACCCACAGGTGCAAATATGAACACTTGTTACTGTCAAATCAAATCCAAACGTTATAAAAAATAACAAGCTAGCAAAACTCAAACCATAAAAGGGTCTCCTTCATATTTGCCAGCCCTAAATGTTCACAAACCTAAAGTTAACACTGCTGAAACCACAATGACATTAGGCTTCTCTTACTGAAAACTAAAAAATATTTATTCTATTTCAAGAATGTTGAAGTTTTTTCTCTCGGATCCAGTCATTCAGACAACATAAGATATTCAGCTATACATGTATTCACATTCATCCCATGTACTATTGCTCACATATTCTTGTCACTTTTCGGATTGTTCTCGTTTTTCACAGATCTTGTAATAGTCTCGCACCTTGATCTTTCGTGGGATTATGTCTGAAAAATACAAAGGTAAAATGTGACTGTCATTTGTGAAGTATACAAGATACAAGATATTTATTCACCAATTTTGCAAAAGAATTTCATCTTGGCACGGCACGGTAAAAATAAAATAAAAACCAACCAGACACATATGCAGACACACATCACCATGCATGCATACATACGTACATTACACTGTCATGCACACACAGACACAACTCACACACACACACACACACACAATTATTTACATACTCACACATAACCAGCCACATATCTACATCACAAATTCACATCGTCGCCTTGTAAAGGTAAAAACCATATCAGTTTAAAAGGGGTGCCAGTAATATCAATGCAACATTAGTGAATACTAGAACAATACCTAAAAATTATAATCCATTTAAAAGTAAGTAGTACACGTAATTATTATCATTTAGTCAGATCATCACATAAAATTATATAATCATAATCTAGCCAGTTCAGAAGATCTTTGCGGCTGTATGCAATCACACTTTCAGTCTTTCCACTCAAAACAGCCCGTACAAACAGGACAACAATCAGCCACCGCCGAACCATGTCGCCATACAACGGCGCCATTTAAAAAAAAAACCAACATGAATCATGTTGCTTGCACTTGCAGCGTATGAAAAAACTAACATTGACTTGTGTTTCCCTTTGTAAAACTAAACGGTACAATATAGCAACAAATAGATGATCAGCCTAAAACCAGCTAACAAAAAGGACTACAAACTTTCTTTTGGGTTTTGACTTTAACCAAAATTATTTAAATATCGACTTAGTTAAAGTTAAACTTAGTACTTGGTGAGCACTTCCTTCCTCATGGAGTAATGTAAGCCAAAACACAGTTTATTTGTCTAACGGTTTTATTGGTGAAAAAATAGTTTGCTGTTGAAAGTCTCAGTGTATAGGACAGTGGCACAGTAGAGCACTTCTTTTAAGGCCTCCAAAAATCTGAGAAAATTAGGTTTTAAAAAGCCTTAAAATGGAGGTAAATTTACAGAGGTTGTGAACAGAAAATCTGAAAAAGCAAGATCTTAAAAGGGAGTCTGGGCGGGGATATAGCTCAGTCGGTAGCGCGCTGGATTTGTATCCAGTTGGCCGCTGTCAGCGTGAGTTCGTCCCCACGTTCGGCGAGAGATTTATTTCTCAGAGTCAACTTTGTGTGCAGACTCTCCTCGGTGTCCGAACACCCCCCGTGTGTACACGCAAGCACAAGAACAAGTGCGCACGAAAAAGAACCTGTAATCCATGTCAGAGTTCGGTGGGTTATAGAAACACAAAAATACCCAGCATGCTTCCCCCGAAAAGCGGCGTATGGCTGCCTAAATGGCGGGGTAAAAACGGTCATACACGTAAAATTCCACTCGTGCAAAAAACACGTAGTGTACATGGGAGTTTCAGCCCACGAACGCAGAAAAAAAAGGGAGTCTTTACAAAAAAGGGGAGTGGGGGTTTCCACTATACTTGCGATGTTATGCTCCTCCAATGACCAATCTTACCTGTCAAATGACACCTGCAGTGTAGGAACACTTTTCGCTGGTCCACAGGGTGTCAGCTTAGCACAGGTATTATTACACCCCCGGTATAGGGGTGTGTATAGGTTTCGCTCGATGTGTTTGTTTGTTTGGGTGTGTGTTTGTGTTCGCATATAGATCTCAAGAATGAACGGACCGATCGTCACCAAACTTGGTGAACAGGTTCTATACATTCCTGAGACGGTCCTTACAAAAATTGGGACCAGTCAAACACACGGTTAGGGAGTTATTGGTGGATTAAAATTATACAAGGACTTATAGAGGAACATCTTCATGGTCAAAGGGAAATAACCATTCTCACTCAGTCACTGCCACCAACTGAGGTTATTTCCCTTTGACGGGGGTGTTTTTCCTACCTCGTAGGAATTTCTTGTTATCACTGTATTTTGCTTCTCTTCTTCGTCTGTCTAACTCTATGCAGTGGAACCCCCCATTGAAGACTCCCGCCTTTTTAAGACCTTGACTTTTTCAGATTTGTGGAGGTCTTAAAAGGGGGGTTGGACTGTAGTATTAGCAATACAATTAGCTTCATACTCCCTCTGCGCAAAGAAAACTGTTTAGGCCAACAACAAAAAATAGGTCTGTTTACGGTAACCCGACCGACCCTAGTTTTTAGGCCCGACCCTAATCTTTTTTTTGGATCGTCTAAAAAAAAAAAAACCGCATCCAAAATAGAGCTGTTTGCGCTCAAACAGCAGACGACAGAAGGGAGGTAAGCTCAAAGTACTGTTTATAGTTATGTTGGGCAAAAACAGGGATTGATGAGAAGAAATGAACTGTGAAACATCATAGAGAGGGGAGAAAAAAAAAAAAGGAAAAAAACAAAAAAGGAAAAAAAAGGGGGGAAAAAAAAGGAAAAAAAAAAAAAAAAAACCTACTGACCCTATTTTTTCCACCCTATGTTACCGTAAACAGACCTTTTTTTTTTTTGGCCTTAGCCAAAAAGTAGACTCACCTTGTAAAAACTGGAGTGTACTCTCGGTATTGACGATCTCAGCTAGGTCTTTGTATTCTAGACTGCTTGAGTCTGAGCTCTGCTCCAGAGAAAACTTTGCCAAGGCTTGAATAAACAGCTCCTGCAAGTAAAAAACCCAAATGTTTATTTGAAGAATTCAACTTGAAAGGCCATTGGTTGTACTTGTAGGCAGATAGGCAAACCAGCCAAAACAAGTCAGCACTAGTTCTTCTTCCGTTTAGCAACCACGGTCATAAATGATCATCAAAGTATAAGTGAATGTCGATGCAATTTTCATTCTGATTCAGGTAAAGAATGAGATTCATGAAACTCCAGGATCTGCCTGGACCCTCACACAAACCACTGGTACTTTAACTGTTAGCCCAACCACTGGTACTTTAACTGTTAGCCCAACCACTGGTACTTTAACTGTTAGCCCAACCACTGGTACTTTAACTGTTTGCCCAACCACTGGTACTTTAACTGTTAGCCCAACCACTGGTACTTTAACTGTTAGCCCAACCACTGGTACTTTAACTGTTAGCCCAACCACTGGTACTTTAACTGTTAGCCCAACCACTGATCAATCTGCTGTGGGCTTATAATGACTTTTCCCAAAATTATCAGAGTTTTGTTCCCTTAACTTATATTTCCAGTCGAGTTAGTACGTGAAACGGACGCGAAAACGTCCTGGAATCCTTTCCATGCGGTACAAGTTCTACAACATCATTTCGGCACGCAAACGACTGAAGTACAGCCATGTTTTTTCCTTTTTATTTCAAGTTGTTGTTACTTATTTTGATTAGATAAAGCTCATTTGCCATATCTTTACTTTATTTTGCAAAGAACTTTGCAAGAACTCCAACCTTATATGCACGCAAAGATACAGAAACATCATGAAACTGAAACAGAGAAAGTAACCCGCAAATCGTCTCAAAAGTGAAATTTGTGGTGACGTCATACAATTTTGTGATGTATGTCAGCAAAGTTCGTGCAAACGTTTTCTGTCGAGATAACATGGCTGACAAACATGGTTTTGAAATCTGGAACTGTTTTTTTGTTTTCCCCGATCCGTGACTGACTGATCAGGTATGCAACAACGCGTTTGTTTGAATCAATAAATTCTCCGCAGAATCCCGTCAGTGAAGTTTGAAGGTGAGTAGTGTAGTGTCCTAAATTACCTAACTGTTGACAGTCTGCAGGGCAGTTACGTCCCTTGAAGGAACGAGTCAAGATTTATCGTGAAAATAGACGCTTGAATGTGTTTGAATTTTAAATGTGTCAAGCGCAAAGAGCATAATTGTAAAGTTATGATGTTGCGCTATATAAATGCTCATTTATTATTATTATTATTATTTTCACTACAATTTTTTTAATCAGTTTTAACACACTGCTGCACATGGTTCTTTACGTCAACAAAGGTTTATACTGAAATTCCAAAAAGATCCAACGAGACACTAGTTAGTGAAAATACCTTAGTTTAATATTATAATAAGAAAAACACCCATGTCATTCCTGACACTTGTTTCTTTCTGGAGAGACTTGCTTGCAGCTAGCCGTTCGTGGAGCTACGAAGCAAGCGTGTTTCTGTATGTGAAACGCTTTGATGGCTAGCTACGCAAGAATTAAACACCATTGGTTTATAATATCAAAAAGGTCGTCTGCACTGTTCAGGAAACGGCCACTGTTCAGCTAATCGGATTGGCAGCAGTGCGGCGGCCATTTTTTCTCACGTAGCGAGAACCTCCAAGGCATTCTAGCGTTGTTCCTCGCTGCGAGAATTGCCCAAGAAACTGTACTTCCTCGCCCCACTCCCCAATTCTCGCCTTAAAAGAAACTGGGGACAGGTCATTGACCAGGGTTCATACAGACACCTGAAAGTGAAATTCAAGGAGTATTCAAGGAGTTTTCAAGGAGTATTTCCGGTATCCCAGCTCCACCATGGCAGGCTCCAGAGAATCAATCAGGGTGGTTGCATAAGCATGTCCAAGAAATTTGGAAGCGTAGTATTCCGTTTGGACTTGCTGCCCATTCCAGCAACGAACAAAAATGTCAAGTTGCTTCATTTTGCTGAAAAACTTTAATATTAACATTTTTTTTGTGCCTAGACTTCAGAATTCAAGGAGGTTAAACACAAGAATGACCATTTTCTCCAAATTCAAGGAGATTCAAGGTCCTTGAAAAGGGGGGTTGAAAATTCAAGGGGATTCAAGGAGATTCAAGGAGCGTACGAACCCTGTTGACGGACCCGAACATAGACGTAACAAACCAAATCTCTATATATCGACCCTCCGTCTAACGACCGCATTTCGGTTACATTTTCAAAGTCGTTAGACAGAGGTACCACTGTACTACTTCTAGTAGAACTTTGTAAAGTTCTTGTTAATGTTATTGTTAGTACTAGTCGATGAGGTGTGGACAACAATCAACATTGTAACCCATATAAGTTATAACTCTTGTTTCTGAGTCTGAAAAGGTCAATAAAAAAGAAAATACCGTAGCTTTCCCTGTCGTAAACAAGGCTTCTTGGCTAATACTCGAAACATCTGGCGAACTCTTCATAATCGTTTTTACTCGAGAGAGCGGCAAAGTACTTGTGATTTTGTCGGCCATGTTGAGACAATAGTTACAGATACGCAGTAAATTATACAAATAAATCCGACAGCAGTCTGAAAATTATATGCAAATATGAAACGACAAGGTTTTATTTTCTAAAGATCTTTTATCACATAATGGTCGATTTGTCTCTTTTTAAAAATCAAGAAATTTGTTGCCGATCTGCTCCCATGCACGTGTACTTCCTTTTTCGGCGACACATTGGTTCAGTCGGCTGCTTCGAAGTGGTATGACCGAGTTGTACTGCTTGTTGTCGCTCGTAAATCTAAAGAACAGTCTTGTCTTCTCTTGAAATAAATATTAGACAATTTCAAACGTACCTTTACGTGACTTTTTGAATTTGTTAATGAGTTTAAACTAATATTTGCGAACACCGGTAACTCCATATAGTACGGACACTCCTGCATACGCTGATACCATTTCTCATCACATGTGTACAGACAATGCAAAACATATTTGACACTCATTGGAACTGGTCTTAAATCATGAAAAAGAAACGCATAAAGAAAAGTTCCTTTTTGAAAAACTGTCATTCTCTTAAAGTTAAACTGGCAAAAATATATGTTTTGTTGCTTGTCTTCCCCAGTTTCGAAGGGGAATTTTTTGCTCAGCAGTCCCGGAATGTTGTTGGTCTTGTTTTTTTCCGTGACAAAATGACAGCCAAAAGCCGGCTGTAACAAGGTTAGGAGCTTTTCAAAATGACAGCAACATTTTCCAAGCAAAGATTTCCTGTCTTTAGACTATCGATGACTTCACTTCTGTCTTTGATTGTTCTAATTTCTTTTAAACAGGTAAAGAAAAACAGCAATGGCCAACCCTCTGATGCAGGAAAACGTTTGGCTGCAAAAGCAGCGTTTTGAAGAAGCAGAGGCCTATTTCTATGCCGTACAGGCAGGGACCGCGCAGCCAGGGGCTATTCAGGTGATTACCCGTATTTTTCTCTTTTCCAAAGAAAAAACGTAAATTGTATCAATAAAGTATGAAGATCACACGTTAAAAGTGTTTAGGCCAAAAAAAAAAAATAGGTGTGGTTACGGTAACATAGCCAAAAAAAATAGGGTAGGTAGGTAGGCAATCACTTTTTTTTTTTTTTAACTTTTTTTTCTAATGTGTACAAATTAAACCTACTTGACAGGGAAATAAGTGTGCGACACGGGCGCTTTCACTTTCATTGCGTTTTTTGCACTCGTTTGTTTTTTTTTGTGTTTTTTTTGACAAATGTAATAAAAAGTTATAGGATCGGCCCCTTAAAATAGGGTAGGTCGGGTTACCGTAACCACACCTATTTTTTTTTAGGCCTTATGTTCATTTACAGTTACAGTTTTATAGCCCCTGTTTAAGGTTGTTGGTTTTTTGTCTTGAGGCCAACATATTTTGTTGGTTTCAGGTAACGTGACACAAAAAACTTTTTTATATTTATTTTTTTAATAATTTAATTGACCTCATAATAATATGAAAACATCACAAATACCATTTTGTCTTAAACTCAAAGGAGGTTACTTCCCTTACTTTTGGTATAGTTCGCAAAATGTGCAAAACATTTTTGTTGTTGAGAAATGACCAAAAAAGTTTTAGGGTCGTCAAGAAAAATAGGTTCAGTCGGGTTACCCAAAACCAACATTTTGTTGTTGTTGGCCTATAATAGCCACAAAAGTAGGTGTTAACCACAGCCTTGTTTGCTGCAAGTAATTTTGGTAAAAAGAGGGATTTCAGAATCCCTTGTCCTATAACAAAGAAAATTCCTTACACTAATACTATAGACCCTATCGGTATCCAGGTTTCCCAATTGCTTCGTTTCCAGCCGATTTATGTGGAGCACGTGATGCGCACAAAAAATATTGGCGGTTTAGAAGTGTTGTCTGTGCAATGATCGCGGCGGCTTTCTTGACCGCCAAGGACGACCGCGCACGTTGTGAGACGTCATTCGTTAGACCTCAATTCCAAGCTCTCGTAATCTCTCGCAAACTTCAGAGCATAGCAAAGCATGTGGTACAGCGATCTCGTGCGAGCTGCACAAGCCAAGGTTCGAAGTTCTCGCGATGTTCAAAGCATAACAAAGAGCGTGTCTCGCGAGAGCTGCTCAGATACCGAAAAGGTCTATTGAGGGGAAGAGTGTTTTAATGAATGCCTTCATCCAAAAAAGTGTGGAAATCTGCAGTAAACGTATTTTATCTTTAACAAAAGAGATATAATATAATGCAGTTTTCTTATGTTGATTGCAAACAGAAATTAGTTACTTTCGGCATATCATTATCAAACATGATCAATTCTCAGATTTTTGTTTTTGTCAATATAATTCTTTTTGGAAAGGTTTTTTACTTTTAGTTTATGGGGGGGGGGGGGGGGGGTGTTATTATGTTAGCATATGTCAGTATACTTAAACAATTAACTACTATTTAGATTGTTCAGGTTTTTTGTTCTTTATTTGTATATTTATTTTTTTACATTATGTAAGGGAAGTTTCAGTGCAGAAAACTATTGAAGTGAGAGGAATACTCACTACTGCACTTTACTGTCAGGCATTTTGTAAATCTTGTCACCTTCTCATGTGTATTTGTCTGTCTGTGTGTGATAATAAATTAGAATTAAATTGTCAGTTTTTGAGCAGGTATAGATAATTGTTGCCTTACCTTCTTTTTTCCCACACATTTAGTCTTGTACTTGTAGCATCATGAATACATTTTAATTTAATGCAGTTTGCAAATATTTTTTAAATACTTTTTTTTTAATAGGATAAGTCACTTGTTCAGGGTTTGATTTTGCTTTGTCGAAATTATTCAAGTGAACTTTTGCCAAATTATTCCCAAAGAAAAATCTATTTGAATACCTGCCAGATTTTTGTGTAGGTTTGCATCCATTGCATTTTTGTGTGTGTACTTTTTCTCTTTTGTGTTAATCCCAGATGGGACATGATTTGTTTCTTAGCTTTTGAAATCATGCATTTTGCCAAGTTTTTAAGACTGAACTTATTTTAAACCATTCATTGCTATATTCAATAGGGTGGCGGAAGTTCTCTTAGAAACGAAATATCTGAGGCGCGGCAGCAGATTCAAAACGCCCTCAAACAGCCAGTGAGTAGTGCTCAGTTTGCTTTTAGATAAATGTGCTGGTTGACGTTCATTGCATCATGCACTTAGCTGACTACCATCCACTTTGCAAAGATTTCATTTAAGTTTTCATCATGTCCACATCACACTCAGCATTCTAAGCTTAAACGTTCTTTTTTTGAAATCATTTTGATACAAAAAATCTTTGTTTTTCGGTGCAGTTGTTGTGTTAATGTATTTTAGTGAGAATTAGTGTGGTCCTTGTTTTATTCATTTATTTGTACAAGAATTATTGTGGTCACTGTGTTTTTAGTGTGATTTTGTGTTCTTTGTGTGTAGTTCACAAGTTTAAAAACTGTGTGTCTAGATGTTCTTATTTTCAAGTGAATTTTGCACACAAGATACAAGTTCAAAGGAAAGCACTTGCTGTTTTTGCTGGTTCATGGATGTGGTTTTTAAAGCATTTGCTCTTTGTCTCTCAATTTGAGAGCTTGCTTTTGGTCTTTAAATTTGGGAGAAAAAGAACAGATTTTCTCAACTGTTTGTGTAGAAGTGCACTTTGTACAGTTTATGTCACATTCACACAAGTTTGTACTTTTGGGGGACAGTTACAATGTATAGTAACTATCAAGTGTCAATTTATACTTGTCTTTTTCTAAATCATAAAATGTGTTTTATTGGAGCGCTTTCGTCCCTTTGTTTCTCAGATCATACACAGTCATAGTTTTGGGAGGCTGTTTGATATAGAGAGTAAAAAACAACAGTCTACAGTTATGAGTGTTGCTTAGGCCACAAAAAAAAAATAGGTCTGTTTACGGTAACCCGACCGACCCTATTTTTTTCGCGCGACCCTAGACTTTTTTTTGGCATTTGGGGGGGGGGGGGGGGGGGAAATCTTGTTTTTTTTGCAAAATAACGTAAAAATATGGGGTTTTTTGGGGGGAAAAAAATTCCGACCTACCGACCCTATTTTTTTGGCCTATGTTACCGTAAACAGACCTTTTTTTTTGGCCTTATGAAGAGGGCAATTTAGGACGTTTTTTCCTTAATTCTTGGCATGCCCGTTGCTAGCAGTTTTGTTTGTGCATGAATATCATTAAGATTTATGTGATTATTAATTCATCATAAGGAAGTCTTGAATTTGATGATAAAAGTTTATCAGGCTGTTAAAAGATAAGTTTTGGCATCAAATATTTTATTAATTTAATTTAGAACCTAACTGATTCGAATGATTTTTTATTAGTTCAAATGTTTTGTCAGAGACAAATATCAAGGTCTGCAGTTTAAGTTCTTTCAGGAAACTTTTAATTCCTTGTGTTTTATCTGGATCATCTAAATTCATTTCCTGTTACCGTTTACTTCATTAGGCCCCCCCCCAAAAAAAAAAGTCTGTTTACGGTAACATAGGGTGAAAAAATAGGGTCGGTAGGTCGGCTTTTTTTTTTTTTTTTTTTTTTTTTGTTTTTCCATTTTTTTTTCTTTTTTTTTTCTCCCCTCTCTATGATGTTTCACAGTTCATTTCTTCTCATCAATCCCTGTTTTTGCCCAACATAACTATAAACAGTACTTTGAGCTTACCTCCCTTCTGTCGTCTGGTGTTTGAGCGCAAACAGCTCTATTTTGGATGCGTTTTTTTTTGTTTGTTTTTTCAGACGATCCAAAAAAAGATTAGGGTCGGGCCTAAAAACTAGGGTCGGTCGGGTTACCGTAAACAGACCTTCTTTTTTTTTTGGCCTTAGACGAGTATTTAAGATGAAAGCTTTTCCGTTTAACTCGGTAGGTTTAATATAAATGTAAAATTTTCTTCTTTTATTTTGATAACTTGATGATGTGATAGCAGGTCTGTAATTGAACATTCACAAGGATGTGCATATGTTTGTCAACATGTACGAGTTCCTAAAGTACTAGTTTTCTGTGCAAGCTGATTCACTGCACACGGACATCACAGGTAGGTCTTGTAAGAAAATAAATTTAAAAAAAGAGAAAAACAGGTGTTTGAACTCTGAAGTGAACTGGAAAGATAAAAAAAAAAAAAGTCCTCAGCTTAATCAAATTCCTTTGTGTGTTAATAACTGAGTCTTTTTTGATTTGTTGATTGGTTGTCATAAGTGTAAGGGTAGTTTCAGAGTTTTGTGCACAGTGATTATTATAAGAGACAAGACCCCTGCCCTCCTCTGTACCCCCCGCGGGTTAGGGGGGAGTCCCATATTGGTTGGGACGAGAAAGAATTTACCCGATGCTACCCAGCATGTCGTAAGAGGCGACTAACGGTTCTGTTTCTCCTTTTACCCTTGTTAAGTGTTTCTTGTATAGAATATAGTCAATGTTTGTAAAGATTTTAGTCAAGCAGTATGTAAGAAATGTTAAGTCCTTTGTACTGGAAACTTGCATTCTCCCAGTGAGGTCATATATTGTACTACGTTGCAAGCCCCTGGAGCAATTTTTTTATTAGTGCTTTTGTGAACAAGAAACAATTAACAAGTGGCTCTATCCCATCTCCCCCCTTTCCCCGTCGCGATATAACCTTGAATGGTTGAAAACGACGTTAAACACCAAATAAAGAAAGAAAGAAAGTCCTCCTCTGTCAGAATTTGCAGCATAGTTGACCACTCGTAACGTTCACTTCTTTCCCTCACTTACCTCACACGCTCTTTGCTCTCACTGACTGAGACATGAAAGTTTATTGAAAAAGTATCTCTTAACATGCTTGGCATGATGAAATAACTTGTAAACTATCTTTTCAAATACATATTGTTATATGAAGTCTTATATCGCGCGCGTATCTCCAGACTCGGACTCAAGGCGCAGGGATCTATTTATGCCGTGTGAGATGGAATTTTTTACACAATACATCACGCATTCACATCGACCAGCAGATCGCAGCCATTTCGGCGCATATCCTACTTTTCACGGCCTATTATTCCAAGTCACACGGGTATTTTGGTGGACATTTTTTTATCTATGCCTATACAATTTTGCCAGGAAAGACCCTTTTGTCAATCGTGGGATCTTTAACGTGCACACCCCAATGTAGTGTACACGAAGGGACCTCGGTTTTTCGTCTCATCCGAAAGACTAGCACTTGAACCCACCACCTAGGTTAGAAAAGGAGGGGAGAAAATTGCTAACGCCCTGACCCAGGGTCGAACTCGCAACCTCTCACTTTCGAGCGCAAGTGCGTTACCACTCGGCCACCCAGTCCTTACACAAACACAGTGGGGCCATTTTTTTGTCTCAAAATTCCCATAGTCTTCTCAGATGTCACCGCTTTGTCTTTTCATGACTTCTTTTATTTATTTGTGTCTGTCTCATTGTGCATGATTTTGTAAACTGCCATATGTACAATGTATGTGTGTGTTTTCAGGGTGGCCAGGGGGGTGCAAGCCCACAGGTACAGAACCGCCTGGACGAGTTGGAGAAGGAGAACAAAGATCTGAAAAAAGGTAGTTTTATCTTCCACAATTCCGAGAGGAATTAGGTCACATGAGAGCGATCGCGAGAAATCGTCATAGACCGTGTGCTTTCGTCAAGTGTAGACTTTCTTGTCTGTCGTTCTAATCTTTTCTCTTCGGTAACTAGCATACTAGATTACAGAGGGATAGTCTGATGTTGATCCATATAAATTCTTTATGTGTGTTTTCTTCAGAATTATTTACTTTTTAGAGAAATGTTAATCCAGTACATGTACTTTCGTTTGCACTTGTTTTACTGTTTAGTGAAAAATAAAATTTGTTGTGGGGTGTGAATGACTGCTGTCAGATTTCTGGGTCACACCGCTGTTTTAACAGCCCCCCAAACCCACCACCCTTTAAAATATAACGCTATGGCAAAGGTGAGTCATTTGAGCGTTTCCATTTCTTGTTCACAGTCACAAATGACCTGAAGGCCCTGGTACAGAAACTGGAGAGCAGAGTCGTTGCACTAGAGGGTGGTAAAGGCAAAGGTGGTGCACCTGCCTCCAAAGCTGCAGCGAATGATGATGACGACGACTTTGACCTGTTTGGTGATGATGATGAAGAGGTAGGAATGATGGTCTGAGTTGTACTTGCATGATTCATGATAATGATGATGATGACTTTGACCTGTTTGGTGATGATGATGAGGAGGTAGGAATGATGGTCTGAGTTGTACTCGCATGATTCATGATTGATGATGACGACTTTGACCTGTTTGGTGATGATGATGAGGAGGTAGGAATGATGGTCTGAGTTGTATTTGCATGATTCATGATAATGATGACGACGGCTTTGATCTGTTTGGTGATGATGATGAAGTGGTAAGTGTGAAGGTCTGAGTTGTCTGAGTAGTTTTCAATCCAACTTTTAACATGCCATTATTTCTGGTATTTTCAGCTTTTTTACCAGTGAAAATAATCCACAAAAGTTGCCAGATAATGCAATCATAATCCACAAGTTACCAGATAACGCAATCACTGAGAACATGATGTTTGGGAAATCAACTTTTTTAAGTGTTATGGACTGTGAATTTGGCCCCCCCCCCCCCCCCCCCAAATTAAAATCAGTATATTGGTAATGGATTGTCTGGGAGTCTAGTGCAGTGTAAGACCTCCAAATATCAGAGAAAATCAGGTCTGAAAAAAGAGGAAGTCTGAAAATGGGAGTACATTTACAGACACTTTAAACTGAATAAGCGAGGTCTGAAAAAGGGGGGAGTCTGACATCACGGAGTCTTAATCGGGCGGTTCTTCTGTAGTAGAGTTGACGGTAACTGGTTTTTCCTGTTTCAGGATCAGAAGATGAAGGAGGAAAGGAAGGCGAAGATGATCGCCGACTACACAGCCAAAAAATCTAAGAGTGAGTCCTTTGCAGTATAGTCACACTCCATAAATAGCTCTGTCGGGTTTGTTTGAGTTGTGAAAGAGTGAATAATTTCTTGCTTTAAGTTTAATTGTCAAACTGTCCAAACATGCTCCTCGTCCACCTGATTCAGACACACCCCTTGCTAGTGACTGGCCTGTGTCATGTGGACACACCCCTCACTAGTGACTGGCCTGTGTCATGTGGGCACACCCCTCGCTAGTGACTGGCCTGTGTCATGTGGGCACACCCCTCGCTAGTGACTGGCCTGTGTCATGTGGACACACCCCTCGCTAGTGACTGGCCTGTGTCATTTGGGCACACCCCTCGCTAGTGACTGGCCTGTGTCATGTGGACACACCCCTCGTTAGTGACTGGCCTGTGTCATGTGGACACACCCCTCGCTAGTGACTGGCCTGTGTCATGTGGACACACCCCTCGCTAGTGACTGGCCTGTGTCATATGGACACACCCCTCGCTAGTGACTGGCCTGTGTCATGTGGACACACCCCTCGCTAGTGACTGGCCTGTGTCATGTGGACACACCCCTCGCTAGTGACTGGCCTATAATAATGTGTGGCAAATTTTGAATAACAAAATAAAACAAGAAGGGCAAAGCCCATACGACTCACATGCTTTACACATTTTTCCTACCAAAATACATGTGACCTTGACCTTGGGTCAAGGTCATGCAACACAAAGCTGTTAATTCAAGACATAGGAAGTACAATGGTGCTTATTGGCTCTTTCTACCATGAGATATGGTCACTTTTAGTGGTTCACTACCTTATTTTGGTCACATTTCATAAGGGTCAAAGTGACCTTGACCTTGATCATATGTGACCAAATGTGTCTCATGATGAAAGCATAACATGTGCCCCACATAATTTTTAAGTTTGAAACAGTTATCTTCCATAGTTCAGGGTCAAGGTCACTTCAAAATATGTATACAATCCAACTTTGAAGAGCTCCTGTGACCTTGACCTTGAAGCAAGGTAAACCAAACTGGTATCAAAAGATGGGGCTTACTTTGCCCTATATATCATATATAGGTGAGGTATTCAATCTCAAAAACTTCAGAGAAAATGTGAAAAATGTGAAAAATAGCTGGTTTTAAGGCAACATTTATGGCCCCTGCGACCTTGACCTTGAAGCAAGGTCAAGATGCTATGTATGGTTTTTGGGGCCTTGTCATCATACACCATCTTGCCAAATTTGGTACTGATAGACTGAATAGTGTCCAAGAAATATCCAACGTTAAAGTTTTCCGGACGGACGGACGGACGGACGGACGGACGACTCGGGTGAGTACATAGACTCACTTTTGCTACGCATGTGAGTCAAAAAAGCAAGCGAAGTCACTCTTTCATGACCCATACACATATCCAAGCATTGTCTTTAAAAAAAAAGGGTGGGGGGCTTGAAATACGGGATCTACTGTAAGAGTTTGTATCATGTATTCAAATATGTATTATGAAGTGTCATTATACGATTGGGGGGGGGGGGGGGGGGTAACACGTCGGCCTCCTAATCGATAGGTTGTGAGTTTGAATCCCTGTCGCTGCCGCCTGGTGGATTAAGAGTGGAGATTTTTCCGATCTCCCAGGTCAACTTATGTGCAGACCCGCTAGTGACTTAACCCTCTTCGTGTTTACATGCAAGCACAAGACCAAGTGTGCACGGAAAAGATCCTGTAATCCATGTCTGAGTTCGGTGGGTTATAGAAACACGAAAATACCCAGCATGCCTCCCCCGAAATCGGCGTATGCTGCGAATGGCGGGGTAAAAACGGTCATACACGTAAAAACCCACTTGTGCTAAAAACATGAGTGAACGTGGGAGTCTAAGCCCATGAACGAAGAAGAAGAAGTCTACATGTACCTCCCTGTTAAGACTTTATTTTCTCAGAGTTTTGTAGGTTTCGCTGCATCTATTATTATACATTCCATTAATTAACCTTTCTTTGTGTTTTGATTCTTTATTCTCACATTTCTCTGCAATGATTTTGTGTGTGTGTGTGCTGTTTTTGACTGTGCTTACTTGTCTCGTTGCTATGTTAGTTTAAGTTGCATTTCTGTGTGTGGTTTTAATGTTTTATTGTATTAGAATTGTAAAGCCTGTGGAGCAGTTATCAGGACTTGCTCTATGTTTTATTATTATCATTATTATTATTATTATTATGATTGCTTTGCAGAACCAGCATTGATCGCCAAGTCTTCAGTGGTCCTGGACATCAAGCCGTGGGATGACGAAACAGACATGAAGGAAATGGAGAGACTTGTCCGCAGTATACAGAAAGACGGCCTGGTGTGGGGTGCAGGTGGGTGCTCCCTCGATATGTTTGTGTGTGTGCGTGCTTGCTTAAACGTGCGAGTTTGTATGAATGTTTGTATAAAAGGTGGATGTTAAATAGTGTGTTTTAGCCAAGCTGCAGGTTGTTGCGTAGGGCTGAAGGTTAGTATAAAAGGTGGATGTTAAATAGTGTGTTTTAGCCAAGCTGCAGGTTGCGTAGGGCTGGATGTTAGTATAAAAGGTGGATGTTAAATAGTGTGTTTTAGCCAAGCTGCAGGTTGCGTAGGGCTGAAGGTTAGTATAAAAGGTGGATGTTAAATAGTGTGTTTTAACCAAGCTGCAGGTTGCGTAGGGCTGAAGGTTAGTATAAAAGGTGGATGTTAAATAGTGTGTTTTAGCCAAGCTGCAGGTTGCGTAGGGCTGGATGTTTGTATAAAAGGTTGTTTATTGTGTGTTTTAGCCAAGCTGCAGGAGGTTGCGTACGGCCTGAAGAAACTCACCATCATCTGTATTGTTGAGGACGAAAAGATCGGCGTGGAGGACTTGCGCGAAGAAATCGAACAGTTTGAAGACTTGGTCTGTATTACACCTCATCCAGTCTGTATTGCATCTCATCCAGTCTGTATTGCATCTCATCCAGTCTGTATTGCATCTCATCCAGTCTGTATTGCATCTCATCCAGTCTGTATTGCATCTCATCCAGTCTGTATTGCATCTCATCCAGTCTGTATTGCATCTTGTGCTGTTTGTTTCGCTTTCACACGGATCTACACACTGAGACACAAACACGCTCGTTCTTTGCGTCCATATTCCAGTGTGGATGTCTTATTACCTCTGTTGTTTGCAGTTACTATGTTAACAAGCATGTTTGTCTCTTG
Organism: Littorina saxatilis; assembly: GCF_037325665.1. Taxonomy (NCBI): domain Eukaryota; kingdom Metazoa; phylum Mollusca; class Gastropoda; order Littorinimorpha; family Littorinidae; genus Littorina; species Littorina saxatilis. Next base: position 31,070,020 of record NC_090255.1, read on the forward strand.
CACTGAAGGTTCAGGAGTTTGAAGACCTGGTCTGTATTAGGCCACAAAAAAAAATTGTCTGTTTAGGGTAACCCGACCGACCCTATCGATTTGGCGCCGACCCAAAAACTTTTTTTTGATTTCAAAAAAAAAAGAGGTAAAAATGCTAAAAAGAGACATTTGGCGTTTCTTTCTCTCCCTTTCTCTCTGTTTTATTTATACGTTAGTTTTGAAACATGTATTCATCAAATATAAGAAGTGAATGTTCAGCCAACATTTACAACAAAAAAAAAAACAAAAAAAAAACCTACCTACCTACCGACCCTACTTTTTTTGGTCATGTTACCCTAAACAGACAATTTTTTTTTTGGCCTTAGATTTCCTTCTGTCTGTTTCCTTTTTTAGTTTTCACACACAAAATGACATTGATCAATACGCAGTGACACAAACACGCTCGTTCTTTGCGTCCTTATTCCAGTGTGGATGTCTTATTGAATTACATATTCTTACCCAACTCACATGGATAGCAATAACCTCGTTCAGTTGCTAAGACATTGAAGCACTCTTACATGGTAACATGGGGAGATAACTCTAAAACAAAAACCACATGCCATATAAGGCACGGTCCATGGTGGGTATCTCCCCTACTGGTGTACCGCGCATGCGCAGGATGTATACCGGTGACACTCATTCCTTTTCTTTCAACCCATGTTGCATGACGTGTTTTGAGGTGCTCAGGCTTTTTCTTAAGCCATCGGCCTATCTCTCAGGGAAGGCCATCGAATCTTGGTAACATATCAACAACCTTCTGTACTTCTTCAGGAATTGGTGAGAGCGTTTCTTTTTTTGTATAACGGGAAGATTGCTTAGCGTTTTTGAAGGTTTTGCCACTTGTCTTTTGAACATTTGTCCACCATTCTTGACTTTCAAAATGGCCGATATCCTAGACATAAAGAGAAACTAAGAGCTTTGCCAAGCAGACTCGTTCACCTGGTTCTCAGTTGGGCAAAACGGTTAAAGCTGGCGCTAAACCACGAACTTCTTCTACTACTCATAGCTCTCATAGTTCTAAAGTTCCTTAGCGAAAAGCCATCTTTAGATTGGGACTTTACCCTGATACGCAGCTTTCTATTCTATGTTGATAGATAACGCTTCTCCCTCAGTTGTCTTTTCGGCTTCGGTTAATAACCTCAGCTGTTACAACCATAATGAAGTTAAGCAAGGGTATCTTCTTGCCTTTTTTTGTCATTGTTTATTCTGAGGTTCAGGGAATGTTAACTGCTGATTGTAAACAAATAGCAAGTTAGGCTTCTCTGCTGCTCCCTTCAGGAGTAGGTAACGCACTGTCGCTCGCAGGTTCGTTCCGAATCTTCTGCAATCATTACGATTACCAACGTTGTTGCAGAGGCGACAGATGTGTTTAGTTCGACGTCAGGTTTCCTGTCAATGAACTTTTGTCTGCCTGTCAGACATCAGCACCCACCGCCCAGTCCTTTCGGCGCTTTAGCGTCGCGGGCGGTGTTTTTGCGCTCTTGCACAGGTTCTTTAGAGCCTTCTGCAACCATTACGTCTGCCGACGTTGTTGGAGATCTAACAGTGGTGTTGGACTTGTCGTCAGATGTTTCTTTCGACAAATTTTTGTCTGATTTTCAGGCAACAGCACCTCCTGGTCCTCTCAGCGCTTACGCGTCGGCAGGAGGTGTTCTTGGCGAAGCGCGCAAACCTGCGGCAACGGTTTCCGCTTTAGCGGAAGTGCATACCAGCCAAAAGGTTCATTCCTCATGTCAGCCTTATGCCCTACTGGGGTACGGGTTGGGGTGTGAAGAGCATGTGTCCGCTACTTCCGGTAGTAGAACAACAGGATCTTCCGGTTGCCATTCTATGGGGCCGGTTGGTGCTGATGCTTACCAATCCACTGCTGGTTCCGCTTCCGCTTCTGCGGCTGTGGCTTCCGGTGGCAGGATGGTATTGCCTTCTGCCGCTAACACTTCGGTGTTGGTAGTTGGCACTCATCAGCCTTCGGCTTCCGGTTCCGCTTCTGCGGTTTCCGCTGCTGTTACACAGGCTGCATCCACTTCCTCTTCCAGTCTTTCAGCTGGCATGAGGCAGGTGGATGGGGGATCTGTTCACGGAGTTCCGGCTTCCGGGAGTTTTTTCCCAACCTTTTCCGGTTTCGGCAGATGTTGCCTCAGCGGGATTGGTTTCCGGTTCTCATCCTTTCCAAGATCGTTGGAATACTACTGAACAGGATAATGAGGATATGGAAGATGAAGCTTCTGAGGCAGATGGGGATGGCTCTTTTCGACTAAGTTGCCATCTTTGTTGGCACTAGCAGCAGAGGTTACTACACACTATTTCCCTGAAGGGGTAGCAGTAGCATCGTCATCTGCCGTTACTCCACCATCAGCTTTGGCTGATTTTGCTCCTTCTCAGGAACAATCTGCGAACTTTAAGTTTTTAGAGTGTTTGAAGATTTATGCAAACTTTGTTTGATGTGCATAAAGTCCAACACAATATCCTCTTGTGTGCCATGCACGTCTGAATATGTCTTTGCCAGCCATATAAAAGGTGTGTGTTCAGTTGTTGAAGCAAGAATTGATGCTAGCTTCTCTGTCATTAGATGATAGCAGTAAGGGCAAAACGTATTTGTTCATTTGTTGTGAAATATGTCTGTCTATGAAGGATTGGTGCTTCACATGAAAGTGTAGAGTTCATGGTTGCAATGAAAAACTCAAAAAGTAGTTATCGTAGACAGCCATCTGACCCATTACAATTAACACAATCATGTTCATCATAGATTGGACACACACAGGTTTTTTTTATAAAGGTAGAGCTGTTTTAATAAAAGAATTCTGTTGTTGATTTGTTTCAGGTACAAAGTGTCGACATAGCTGCCTTCAACAAGATCTAACCTCCACCGTAAAATGGTTTGCTGTTTCACCAATGAATAAAGTTATTTGTATTCAAAAGATGTTCTTTCTGAGTGGTATGAGTAGTGTGTGTGTGTGTGTGTGTATTATCGAGATGTGAGTTTAGTGCCTGATTGTTAGCTACTCAGACTTAATTTTTCAAGCAGGAAGGGATTAGAAAAAAAATTCAATTTTAGCTTCTGCCTTGCTCTCGCAGGCATCAGGCATAGAAACACTGATACAGACACCAGCAGGCACACAACGTTTTGCCCTTATTCTTCGGGTGTAGATTCCTTTCTTCGTCTTTCATTCTCTTGTAGTCCATACACACTGCACAATCCATGTACAATAATCCCTTATGAGCGTACAGAAATCCTTTGAAGAATATATACCGAGCAACAAAAGAAACCGGAATTATTTTTCGATAAAAGGGGCGCCTTACCACTAGGCCAACCGTGCCGGTGCACATCTGAAGTCAACAAACAACATATGTAACACTTCATGTAACAAACGGAACACGCCAGTCATATCACATGAAAAACATTTTTATTTGTAACTCGCACCAATAATTTGAGAATTGTTGCATGTGCGCCTTTGTACATTTTTACACATTCAATGCTTACATGATTTTCACACACAGGCATGTCCCTGGGACATTTATTTTAAACAGTTTTATGCAAAACAAACCCTTTTCATAACAATTGCCCATGAACTTAGTTCATTTTGACATTCAATGCTTACATGATTTTCACAAACAGAGGCATGCCCCTGAGACATTTATTCTAAACAGTTTTATGCAAAACAAACCATTTTCATAACAATTGCACAGATCATTGTGTGATCCACAAGAAGATAATTGCCCATGAACCTGGTTTTCAGGAATCGTGGCCTTTATAACACCCAGGCTTCACCCAGGCTTCAGCCAACATGGGTACTGATTGTGTAAAACCCATTTGCTCATGTCCCAAGTTAATTCACATTCTTCAGTAGGGGGTTCAAACAACCGTGAAATACAGCACAAATTATACTTGTAACATAATTTTTTTGGTTAAAATTGATAAACATTTTTATCAGACTTGAAAATGTACCTCGAAGAGCTAATTTAAGCACTGGTGACGGATTCAACATTACACTGAAATTTCTGTACACAGCATTACTGGCACAATTATAAAAGTCACAGCTGAAGAAAAATAAATCTAGGAGCTGTGAGTTTGGTCCAAATAATAAAAAGCTACAAAAAATGAAGACAGTACAAAAATTCTATTAACAACCAAAGCAATAAAACCATACATTTTAATACTCCAATCCAAAAATAAAAGTTTAAAAATATACTTTGGATAAAATTCAGATCAACAACATACATGCACACTGTCATAAAATGCACATGCGCATAAACACACAAAGGCTTTACATCCTGCTGACACTAAAATGTTCTTAAAGACTGAACACAAAATGGCTTAAAAAATAAAATGTTTGTGCACACATCCTCACCTTGACAGAAATGGGACAACCCTCATTCTAAGCTATTTCTCATTCAATGAACATGACACCTTTTCCCAAAAATACACACACTAACGCAATCTTGCCCGATACAAATTTCCATATACACGAATGAAAAGAAATGCTAACATATTGCCTTTGTCCACCGTATCTTCTGACATATGCAACAACTGACCTGGGGTGTATGAAATCAGACTGTGTTTCCCAGGCATGGGAATTCCAAAATAGAAACAAGAAGGGCAAAGCCCATACGACTCACATGCTTTACACATTTTTCCTACCAAAATACATGTGACCTTGACCCAAGGTCAAGGTCATCCAAGGTCATGCAACACAAAGCTGTTAATTCAAGACATAGGAAGTACAATGGTGCTTATTGGCTCTTTCTACCATGAGATATGGTCACTTTAGTGGTTCACTACCTTATTTTGGTCACATTTCATAAGGGTCAAAGTGACCTTGACCTTGATCATATGTGACCAAATGTGTCTCATGATGAAAGCATAACATGTGCCCCACATAATTTTTAAGTTTGAAACAGTTATCTTCCATAGTTCAGGGTCAAGGTCACTTCAAAATATGTATACAATCCAACTTTGAAGAGCTCCTGTGACCTTGACCTTGAAGCAAGGTAAACCAAACTGGTATCAAAAGATGGGGCTTACTTTGCCCTATATATCATATATAGGTGAGGTATTGAATCTCAAAAACTTCAGAGAAAATGGGAAAAATGTGAAAAACAGCTGTTTTTTAGGCAACATTTATGGCCCCTGCGACCTTGACCTTGAAGCAAGGTCAAGATGCTATGTATGGTTTTTGGGGCCTTGTCATCATACACCATCTTGCCAAATTTGGTACTGATAGACTGAATAGTGTCCAAGAAATATCCAACGTTAAAGTTTTCCGGACGGACGTCCGGACGGACGGACGGACGGACGACTCGGGTGAGTACATAGACTCACTTTTGCTTCGCATGTGAGTCAAAAACTCTGAAAATAAGCCAAGGTCCAGGGGCCGCCTATGCCCCGGCGGGGTACAGGGGCAGAGCCCTGTTCGGGGGTACATGGGGGCAAAGCCCCCCCGGAAGGAAAACGAATGTTAGCATTTTAGACCAATAGTTCTTGTGTAAGCAAATAATAGAGAGGTCGAGGTTTTTCTTTTTGTTTCACTTTTGTGATTTCAACCATGTTTTTCTGGGGTCTCTGTGAGCATGGAGGTGAAGAGTCTTCACCCTCGGAATCGGATTTGAGCAAGTTTTCTTCGCTCTCTATTCCAAATTTTTTGAAAGAACAACGCAGCAAGGTTCGCGGAATCGAAAGATGTACTTTGAGACCAAACCATTCGATCGTAAACCAAGATGAATCACGATAAACGACCAAAAAAAGCGGAGCATCGGTTTTAGACGTGCGCTAATGGCGCCGGAAATACGGATATGGCTCTTCCGGACATTTCCTGTAGTTTCGGCTAAACTACGTGAAATGGAATAGAGAGACAATAGTATACATATAATTTAATTTACCTTTTTTTTGCCACGGACAATTTTTTATTTTCGCTGAAACGTAATTTCCTCTTTGCGGAAATCCGCGATTTCGTGAACAATTCCCATGCCTGGTTTCCACACAAATGGGTCGGAATCGGCCGCAGGGTCAGATCTAAAACAGATTCCACCTACTTGGGTCAGGGCCCAGACTTAGCCTAGTCATAGACCATTTATCCTGGACCGCCAACTAGCTCTCTCTCCGCTCTTTCTCTCTATTACGAGGTAGCGGCCTCTCGCATTTAGGAACCTACGCTTGCAAGCCTTTCAGAAATCAGGGGGACATGATTGATATCCGGTGTCGATTGTAAACATGGACGAAGTTGCCGAGGTAAGTTCTGAAAATGCTAAAATAAACTCAGCAAAAGTGCATATGGGACATGTTTTTCGATGAGTTTTGTTAAATTTTGTTTGGAGTTTTGGAAAATCCAGTTCATTGTCACCTCCCATTGTCACAAATAACTGGAGCGTGCTTTCTTTTCACTGTCTTCGAATCGCTGACCTTTCAAACCGGACGCTAAGCGCCCCTGAAAGGCGGCGTCGTAACCTCGAAGGGTCACGTGACGAGTTGGCGGTCCAGGCTATTTGGTCTATGGCCAAGTGTAACCCAGCACAGGCGTCTTCTTTTTGTTTAATACTAATTTTAACGTCTCTGGAATGACATGTACTGAAATACAACAGCGTAACAGCAGACTACACTGCAAAAGCTGCCATGAAGACTCATGGGAAGTGAAACATCCGTGAATTACCGATTGCTGGACTCTCTGAAGGCTGAAATAACAAGAAATTCCTAGGAGGTAGGAAAAACACCCCCGTCAAAGGGAAATAACCTTCTCAGTTGGTGGCAGTGACTGAGTGAGAATGGTTATTTCCCTTTGACCTGTATAAGTCCTTGTATAATTTTAATCCACCAATAACTCCCTAACCGTGTGTTTGACTGGTCCCAATTTTTGTAAGGACCGTCTCAGGAATGTATAGAACCTGTTCACCAAGTTTGGTGACGATCGGTCCGTTCATTCTTGAGATCTATATGCAAACACAAACAAACACCCAAACAACACATCGAGTGAAACCTATACACACCCCTATACCGGGGGTGTAATAATTCTTCAGGTATGTCCATACCCTCACACTTTCTTAGTTTGCAAAACTTTTTTTTGTTACAGGCAAAAGATTTTTGTGGGAGCAAGTCTAATTTAGAAAATATCTTTGGCCTTTTCGCAGAAAGCAGATCCCATAGCGTTTCTTTCTTTCTTTGGTGTTTAACGTCGTTTTCAACCACGAAGGGCGACGGGGAAAGAGGGGAGGTGGGATAGAGCCACTTGTCAATTGTTTCTTGTTCACAAAAGCACTAATCAAAAATTTGCTCCAGGGGCTTGCAACGTAGTACAATATATTACCTCACTGGGAGAATGCAAGTTTCCAGTACAAAGGACTTAACATTTCTTACATACTGCTTGACTAAAATCTTTACAAACATTGACTATATTCTATACAAGAAACACTTAACAAGGGTAAAAGGAGAAACAGAATCCGTTAGTCGCCTCTTACGACATGCTGGGGAGCATCGGGTAAATTCTTTCCCCTAACCCACGGGGGGGCCATAGTGTTTCAATTACCACTTTGGACAACTTATAAATCTGAACAACGAATGTTCTTGGCAGTGAAGTTTTATGCGCACATATCAGATACCATCAGAAGTACATTATAATTAGAAGTCGTTAACATGCAGTCGATGCATGGTGATACAATCTCCCATTTGGCTTTTCCCAAGAGCTGATGTTACTAAAATGGGTTATTTTTGGAAATCGTACACCTAAGTATTTGATAATTATGCAACCCTTTGATAAATTCAATCTTAAATACATCACTCAAAAAAAGTTTGGAAAGAATTTAAATGAATAAAATACAAGAATTAGGAGTTTAGAAAATAAAATAAAAAGTTGACAAATTCAAAAAAAAGTTTCATAAAAGTTCGTGCCTGCTAAGAGATTCAAAACTGTGACCACCACAGTAAAGAATTTGCTGTTGGGCACTCTACTGATTGAGCTTATCCGGCTCACTGTCCACGGGGGCGAAAATAAAAAAAATGTAACTTCAAATATATGAAGAGGGATGCTAACTTATAAAATCATATACCTGAAGGTACCGTCTTAAAAAGGGAAAATGCTGAAGTGTATCCGACACTAAAATAAAAATACCTTTCTTTCCATGTCGACTAGCTTGTAGATCCGTCCAGGATAACAACACGCTTACACTCGGACACATACTAAAAATCAACACTCTGGCTGCTTTCTGTGCAGAATCACAATTTCTGCTGAATCATATTCGTAACAAAACCTAAAACCGAAGTCAACCCGAAAAATAAATTAAACAAACATTTCCCACTCTCCACGGAAAGTAGTCATTAGCATGATTTTGGGTAGAGGTTTCCGTGCAAAGATGCTCTTCTTCATTGTAAAAGGCTCGACTGAGTACAAGTGACTTTCATGATGGTTAACACGGGAATGAAGGTATCTTTAAACAGAAAATAACAAATGATGGTTTTATTCCGAATCCATGCTGATCTTTTACTGTGGCCTTCGTATCTTTAGGCTCTCCTCAAACTCCGCTAACTCTTCTTCTGTCAACGACTGAAATTAAAAAGAAAGTCCTTGTTATACTTCCAGTCATTCTTCTCCAGAACAAATCAGTTTCAGACACAAGTGAAGGAGCAATCCAACTTCCTCATAGTTCTAGTGATACACACAACAGATAGAACGTCATGGCTTAAACAAATCAAAAAACAAGTGCAAATATAATGGAATAAAACCAACAAAACTTTTTAAAAAACAAGAAAAATAAACAAGGGCAAATATAATGGAACAAAAATAAAAAAAGTAACTTACTGATTTTACTTTAACCCAAAACATGATTTATTTTTGTTTAGTCTTTTTGTGTAAAGTCAATAAACATCAAAGACAGTTGCTCGTCATACACTGCTCGTAGCTTTTTGAGGTATTTCTTCTGCTTGTCACCCACCCGGCTACTGAGTAGCTTTTCCTGTAAGTAACCGCAAAACTCACCTGTTTCAACTCTTCCAGTTGCTTGTCATACACTGCTCGTAGCTTTTTGAGATATTTCTTCTGCTTATCACCCACCCGGCTACTGAGTAGCTTTTCCTGTAAGTAACCGCAACACTCACCTGTTTCAACTCTTTCAGTTGCTTGTCATACGTTGCTCGTAGCTTTTTGAGGTACATGTATTTCTTCTGCTTGTCACCCACCCGGCTACTGAGTAGCTTTTCCTGTAAGTAACCGCAAAACTCACCTGTTTCAACTCTTCCAGTTGCTTGTCATACGTTGCTCGTAGCTTTTTGAGGTATTTCTTCTGCTTGTCACCCACCCGGCTACTGAGTAGCTTTTCCTGTAAGTAACCGCAAAACTCACCTGTTTCAACTCTTCCAGTTGCTTGTCATACGTTGCTCGTAGCTTTTTGAGGTACATGTATTTCTTCTGCTTGTCTCCCACCCGGCTACTGAGTAGCTTTTCCTGTAAGTAACCGCAACACTCACCTGTTTCAACTCTTTCAGTTGCTTGTCATACGTTGCTCGTAGCTTTTTGAGGTACATGTATTTCTTCTGCTTGTCTCCCACCCGGCTACTGAGTAGCTTTTCCTGTAAGTAACCGCAAAACTCACCTGTTTCAACTCTTCCAGTTGCTCGTCATACGTTGCTCGTAGCTTTTTGAGGTACATGTATTTCTTCTGCTTGTCTCCCACCCGGCTACTGAGTAGCTTTTCCTGTAAGTAACCGCAACACTCACCTGTTTCAACTCTTTCAGTTGCTTGTCATACGTTGCTCGTAGCTTTTTGAGGTACATGTATTTCTTCTGCTTGTCTCCCACCCGGCTACTGAGTAGCTTTTCCTGTAAGTAACCGCAAAACTCACCTGTTTCAACTCTTCCAGTTGCTCGTCATACGTTGCTCGTAGCTTTTTGAGGTACATGTATTTCTTCTGCTTGTCTCCCACCCGGCTACTGAGTAGCTTTTCCTGTAAGTAACCGCAAAACTCACCTGTTTCAACTCTTCCAGTTGCTCGTCATACGTTGCTCGTAGCTTTTTGAGGTACATGTATTTCTTCTGCTTGTCTCCCACCCGGCTACTGAGTAGCTTTTCCTGTAAGTAACCGCAAAACTCACCTGTTTCAACTCTTCCAGTTGCTCGTCATACGCTGCTCATAGCTTTTGGAGGTATTTCTTCTGCTTTTCCTGTTAGTAACCACAAAACTCGCCTGTTTGAACTCTTGCAGTTGCTCCTCATACGCTTCTCGTAGCTTTTTGAGATATTTCTTCTGCTTATCACCCATCCGGCTACCGAGTAGCTTTTCCTGTAAGTAACCGCAAAACTCACCTGTTTGAACTCTTCCAGTTGCTCGTCATAGGCTTCTCGTAGCTTTTTGAGATATTTCTTCTGCTTATCACCCATCCGGCTACCGAGTAGCTTTTCCTGTAAGTAACCACAAAACTCACCTGTTTCGACTCTTCCAGTTGCTCGTCATACGCTTCTCGTAGCTTTTTGAGATATTTCTTCTGCTTATCACCCATCCGGCTACCGAGTAGCTTTTCCTGTTAGTAACCACAAAACTCGCCTGTTTGAACTCTTGCAGTTGCTCCTCATACGCTTCTCGTAGCTTTTTGAGATATTTCTTCTGCTTATCACCCATCCGGCTACCGAGTAGCTTTTCCTGTAAGTAACCACAAAACTCACCTGTTTCGACTCTTCCAGTTGCTCGTCATACGCTTCTCGTAGCTTTTTGAGATATTTCTTCTGCTTATCACCCATCCGGCTACCGAGTAGCTTTTCCTGTAAGTAACCACAAAACTCGCCTGTTTGAACTCTTGCAGTTGCTCCTCATACGCTTCTCGTAGCTTTTTGAGATATTTCTTCTGCTTATCACCCATCCGGCTACCGAGTAGCTTTTCCTGTAAGTAACCGCAAAACTCACCTGTTTCAACTCTTCCAGTTGCTTGTCATACACTGCTCGTAGCTTTTTGAGATATTTCTTCTGCTTATCACCCACCCGGCTACCGAGTAGCTTTTCCTGTAAGTAACCGCAAAACTCACCTGTTTGAACTCTTCCAGTTGCTCGTCATAGGCTGCTTTTAGCTTGTTGAGTTTTTTTAGGTATTTCTTCTGCTTGTCTCCCAGCTGTTTCCACTTCTGACCAAGTGCCATCATCTTCTCGGACAAAGAGCCCTCAACACTGCTGTACTTCTTACTCACGAACAGCGCGAAAGCTGACCTGTAATGTATCAAGTTGAAACAGTGTTGGCATAGCGCAGTATAGTGACCATGACGTGACCTGTATTACAGGTCACGTCAGTGTATCAATGCATGGGTGGGAGCCGAAAATATTGCCAGGACTGAACATTTTGGAAGGCCGGGGTCCAGGGGCCGCCAAGGCTCCGGCGGGGTGCAGGGGCAGCGCCCTTGCTGGGGGGTCTAGGGGGACAGCCGAAAATGAATTTTAGCATTTTAGGGAGGATTTAGGTGGCCTCTCCTGACATTAAATTTTTAGAACAAACAAGCTTTTTGGAGATGCATAATATATACATCTTGTAAACTTGAAGGTTTTTGTAACTGACCAGCTGCAGGTAGGTGGACTGAAAGTAGTGTGTGAACACAACAGAACCAATTCTGTCTGTTTACCATCGCATGAAAGCAGGAAAGAGATCGTCGTCAGATTGAATTACAATAACATTAACATGCTTCCATTTGAAACTTTGAGGTCGTCATCGTGGATTGACGCCCGACCAAAGGTAATTGGCTTCAAAAGGCTTCAATTACCTTTGGTCGGGCGTCAATCCACGATGACGACCTCGAAGTTTCAAATGGAAGCATGTTAATGTGTAATTATCATCAACTAAGATGCCACATTCCCCAAAATGACATGACATAAAATCGGTCTGGGACATGGTGAAAGGTGGCTGACCTGGCACAACCACATCCACAAGCCCAGTGTAAACAACAGCTGCCAGGGATAAACAATGAAAAATAAACAAAAAAAGTTGCCAAATTCTTCCTGGGACAGAAATCCGTCTAGGACGGAAGAAATCCCACCCCTGATAATTTTAATTACAATTTTCAGATTTTTAATGACCAAACTATTTATTATTTTTTAAGCCTCCAAGCTGAAATGCAATACCAAAGTCCGGCCTTCGTCAAAGATTGCTTGACCAAAATTTCAATCCATTTTATCAAAAAATTAGGGCGTGACAGTGCGGCCTCAACTTTCACAAAAAGACGGATATGACATCATCAAAGACATTAATTTTATCGAAAAAATGAAAAAATGTCTGGGGATATCATACTCGGGAACTCTCATGTAAAGTTTCATGAAGATTGGTGTGGTATTTTTCTCTGAATCGCTCCACACACACACACATATACACCATGACCCTCGTTTCGATTTCCCATCCATGTTAAAACATTTAGTAAAATCTTGACTAAGGCCAAAAAAAATAATAGGTGTGGTTACGGTAACATAGCCAAAACAAGAAGAGCAAACGCTCGATCGAGTCACTTTCGCAGTTCTGAATATTATATGAGGCATCAGATGGACAGGAAGAAATTGCTATTCACAACACAATGAGTCACGTTCACATAAAATTTGAGCCCGGTCACTTTTATAGTTTTCGAGAAAAGCCCAACGTTAAGTTGTGTGTTGCCGAACAGAAAAGGCTAGTTATCTCCCTTGTTTTTCTGATAACGTTCGTAAAAGGCTACAGATGTAAATACTTTGATGTAAAGAATAATCCTACAAAGTTTCAATCACATCCGATGAACTTTGTCAAAGATATAAAATGTCTAATTTTTCCTTTGACGCTGACCTGTGACCTTGAAAAAGGTCAAAGGTCAACGAAACCATCGTTAAAGTGTAGAGGTCATTGGAGGTCACGACTAAACAAAATATGAGCCCGATCGCTTTGATAGTTTCCGAGAAAAGTCCAACGTAAAGGTGGTGTCTACGGACGGCCGGCCGGCCGGACGGCCGGCCGGACAGACTAACACTGACCGATTACATAGAGTCACTTTTTCTCAAGTGACTCAAAAATAGGGTAGGAAGGTAGGCAATCACTTTTTTTTTTTAACTTTTTTTTCTAATGTGTACAAATTAAACCTACTTGACAGGGAAATAAGTGTGCGACTCGGGCGCTTTCGCTTTCATTGCGTTTTCTGCACTCGTTTACTTGTTTTTTGGGGTATTTTTTTGACAAATGTAATAAAAAGTTATAGGGTCGGCCCCCAAAAATAGGGTAGGTCGGGTTACCGTAACCACACCTATTTTTTTTTTAGGCCTAAATGTAAAAAGGAAGAGAAAAAAATGAAAATAAACAATGACATTTTTTGGTATAAAACACAAAGCAAAACCTACTCTCACCTTGGCGGTTTTTTAGGGGCTCCCGGGAATTTGTTCTTCACCGGTACTTTCTTGGGTCCATTCTTTGACTGAGGACTTCTGGAGAAAAACACTACACTATGAGTACTTAACTGACCTGGTGTGTATGTGTGTGTGTTCTTGTGTGTGTGTGTGTGTTTGTGCATGTGTGCTTGTTGTGAGCATTTGTCTGTTGTATGTGTTTGTTTGCGTGTTTTGACTGTGCACTGTGCTGTGCTGTGAAAAAATGTGATTCTTTGTATTTTATACAAGCATGTATATGTGCTCTTTCATGAGTATTTTCCTTTTCATTTGAGACAAATTGAATTAGTTGTATATATCGTGTTGTGTTTTTGATTGAACTTGTAAACTGAACTTGTAAAGCGCTTCGAGCTGTGGAAAAGCGCTACATAAATGTCCATTATTATTATTCATTTACACTCAACACCAAACCATCCCACCGTCATCTCAAGTTGAAAAGGGTGCCACACTTCAGAAACATTTATGAATATGAGGCAAGACAAAAATGTCCTAAACTGGACAGACAAAAACTCAAAATCAAATCTCAAACTTTATGTGATGAAGATAATGATAGATTTTTTGTTTGTTTGTTTGCTTAACGCCCAGCCGACCACGAAGGGCCATATCAGGGCGGTGCTGCTTTGACATATAACGTGCGCCACACACAAGACAGAAGTCGCAGCACAGGCTTCATGTCTCACCCAGTCACATTATTCTGACACCGGACCAACCAGTCCTAGCACTAACCCCATAATGCCAGACGCCAGACGGAGCAGCCACTAGATTGCCAATTTTAAAGTCTTAGGTATGACCCGGCCGGAGTTCGAACCCACGACCTCCCGATCACGGGGCGGACGCCTTACCACTAGGCCAACCGTGCCGGTTCCTATAGGTAGTAGTATACAGGGGAACCTCCCTCTAAGACCCCGGAGCAAATTTAAATCCCCCCGTTTTTAAAAATGTTCTGTTCATAACCGCTGTAAATTTATCCCCTATTTTAAGACTCCCTGCCTTTAAGGACATGATTTTCCACAAAAGCGGTGTATGGCTGCCCAAATGTTTGGGTGAAAACAATCGTACATGCAAAAACCCACTTGTGCGAAAAACATGAGTGAATGTGGAAGTTTCAGCCCATGATCGAAGAAGACGAAAGACCTGATTCTCACATTTGGAAGGCCCTAAGAGGGGGGGATTCCACTGAAGTGGTGAAAAGTATCATACCCATTGATGGCTGCCTCGGCACGTGTGAGAAGGACTTTCTTCATCGGTGGCTCAAAGTCGGGGTGTACTGTCTGATACTGGCGAACCTCCTCCTGCAAATGATAGGCAAATAATAGACATCGCCTTCCTTAGGGAAGGACTGACAGTATTAATAAAAAAAATAAAAAAATTTCCCTTGTCCCGGTGTGCTCTCACACCACCCCGTCTCTGCTTTCACTGCTCCATCCACATCTGCAGTTTCGTTCCGCTGCCAGACTTGTTGATTTTACAGACACTCTAGGGAGGGATGTTGGGTCGCTGCGGTGGGCGATGACACTGCACTGCTGCTGAGTCACTTAGACAGTGTTCAGTAGTGGTTCTGTCCCAAGCCAACGGACGCAGCCCACTACCTACTATGCCCCCTACTAATGACATTTACTGTTAAGTAGCGGAGCCGGACTGAGTGAGCATTCCCCTCCAGAGAGCAGACTGCCACTATGTCCCTCCGTCAACCCCCCAGAACATCACACGTTGAAGACTGACAGCAGAACTACTATTCAGGGAAGGATCGGACAGGAACACCGAGACCAAGGTCACCATGATAGCTCCAGGCATGAAGGGCCACAAGGGCCAGGACAATGTATAATTTTGGATGATTAATGAGATGAGGATGATTATAATGATGCAATGTGACAGGACGTCAATCAGGCCTTAGAATAGTGCTGCACCTGCGGTGTTGGTCACGTAATCAGAACCTGAGCACCCTCAATGTTGCATTCGTCAAGTGAATGACACTTGGCTGTGCAAATCCCAGCCTTCCCATAGGAACAATAGCACTTCCACTCTGGGTAGGAGCCCGCCGTAGCCCGAAAAACCCACATGACTCTGATGGGATTCGAATCCACCTCCTCCCGGCCCGCAGCCCAATGCACTAATCACTTGCGCTACCGGGGCCGGTCGTCTTAATAATTTAAGGGCAGGTGGGCCAGTGCAAAATTGACCAAATCGTTCAAAACACTGTTTTGGGTATTTTAGCAGATTATGTTTCCATAACATACCTATCATCCATGTGTGTCGGTGTTTTTGTCAAAAGTGTCCTATTTATCTGTCAAAAAAGACAAAATGTGAACATGTGTGGCATTGATTGTCTTCTGTAGTCGATATTCCCCCGCCAAAAAATGTCTCATTTCAAAGGCTAGTTACGGCTTTGTCCTCAGCAAAACAGTGCATTCACGACATACGAAACTGCGCAGCAGCTCTTGACCTATAACATGACATCAGTGTTTTGATGAATGTTCCATTCACTCAGCCACTTGTCCGTTGCAAAGGCAGCAATCGTAATCGAACGGAAATGTCCTTATTTGGAAGGTACTCGACATCCATTGGTTCGTTTCATAAACCGAAATCGGGAACCAGTTTACTTTGTGAGTGCGCATGCTCAGCTTAAGAATTTTGCATACGGAAACAACCGAAGAGACTCTCGGCCATGACGGGAACACCCGAAGTTCACTCGGTTTTACAACATCCTGGTTACACATCAAACGATCGGTGACAACCGAAAGCGAATTTTTCCTTGAGAAACAACCTTTGATACGATAACAATGGCTCGAAATAAGAAAGAGGACAATGTCTTTATTAGTTCGGTTAGCAACAACAAGTAGTTCCGCTGGTACTAGGCCAAAGTTTGGATTCTGTCGGTGTTTCCGATACAGAGGAAAGCTTTGATCTCCACGCAGATCCACAGGTCGCCATTTCCGAACACGCCATGCAGCACACTTTTTACGTCTCGGCACTGGCTTGCTTTGCGCTGAATTTGAGTCAGTTTCTGTGCAGTATCTCCTCGACAAGCAAGTTGAGCATTTGCTACGCAAAAAAAACAAAAACAGGAGAAAGTATCCAACATCAGTCAGATTATCGGTAATGTTTGCTGGGCCTGCCATTTCCCGAACGAAACTGGATCAGCAACTGTTTGTATCAATCTGCACTTTCGTAAATTCCGTCACTGTCTTGACGAACTGTGTCATTTTCTTCACCGCGATACACAGTTCATTGCGAAGAGCTTCCTCAGTAAATCGTTCAGATTCCACGTACGATTTGTTGTCAAAAAACAACTCAAACGAAAGTTTCAAACTCATCATCCTCCATCTTGCTTGTCGAAGCACCAAAGTACTGTATCGATGTAAAAACAAAAGCAGAAAACTTCGAGGAAACCAACAAATCGACGAGATAACTGAAGGAAATAAGTCTCGTTCTGGCTCAAGTAAGTTACCGTTAAAAATACCGTTATTCTCGCATGCAAATACAAACGAGAATCGGGTCATTGATACACGTTTAGCGCTGGGGCAGTATCCCCATGCTGGTTGACAGAGGGAAAGAAGGGATGGACGCATAAATTCTCTGCTGGCGTGCTAAAGGCTAAGTAGTTTGCAATTCAAATAAACTAAGCTGTTCATTCATAACACAGTTTTGTCCTTGTGTGTCTGTTTCAATAGTGTTTCTGTGGTGTTCAATCTTCAATGTCGTTTTTCTCAGTTCAGCCATTTTGCCTACGGTTACGTCTTGGGTTACGCGATTTCTCTGGCTGTAATTTAGCTAGAGCAATATTTTCTTTTGTAGTTTGTGCAGAATATAACATTCTGGGGGATTACGAAGGGATTTTGCTGAAATTTTATTATAGTCATATCCAGATTATTTCAAAAAATAATTTCGCAAGCGTTACCCTAAAGTTTGACAGTTGTAACAAAGAAGTGTTCCTAACTCCAAATATAAATATAATAAACAAGATCTGCTTCGTAATCCCCTAGAGCATACCCAGAAGGATAAAATAAAACAATAATTAGAAGTGTGACAATCACATCTGATGAAAATCCGTGTATCTCCTGTACTCCACTTTTGTCTGTATTTTGACTGTTTTTGTCGCGTAAAACAAAAACCAGCAACCGAAAATACAAAAAGTGACTATTCTTTGTCATCATTTGTTCATTTCTTTAATAAAATAACATTCAGACACAATAAAACATTCAAAATTAAAAAAAAGGTAGTGCACTGGCCCACCTCCCCTTAATACATCAGGGTAACCAAAGGCTGATACTAATTTAAGATGTAGAATGATATATGCAAAGACAAGTTTTGTTTTGTTTTGAAAAGTCTTCTGCTTTGTTTCTATCATCATTGGCCTTGAGACAACATTATTATGTGGTAAATAATATGTATGTTTTAATCTTAACATGTTAAATGCATTGATTTTTGAAAAGCGGCTGTCAGGGATTGAGTGAATTTCTGGTATTTTACTGCAAAACAAATCTAATCACACCAGAATTAAAATCAGCAATTGGTCAGACATTTCTGTAGATGTTTCAATTGACCAATATTTTCCTGACAAATTTAACTTCATCACTCGGTTTTAGACATGGTATAGCTGACAGACATAACAGCGAGAGCAAACATTTGTACTGGTGAAGACTTGGAAAAAAGCTAGCATAATCACTGTGCTCCGATTTGAAAATTGAAGGAAAAGTTGAGGAGACATGCCGACAAATGAGAAGGTGCTATCCAAGCTAGCCAACAACGGACACAGGGTTGATGTTGCTTCCTTACTCAGGGTTTCATTTACTAGTGCGCCCTGCGCCAATGGCGCATTAGTTCTGAAAATGTCCCATCACAATTCCCTTTCCCGGAAAAAATACGGCCCCTCCGTAACAGCAGGCATGCCTGTGATGATGGCCACCTGCTCCTTATGACCGCCTGAAAGGATCCTTAAGGGAGTTAATATATTATTCACCTTGCCATAGCGACCACCTGTTTATAATGATCACTTTTGGTCGGTCTCTTATGTCATAAACAGGTTTGAATGTTTACCATAATAAACACAATACACATCTATAGACTTTTAACAAATAGTGTACATAACGCAACAGAGAGATAATCTTCTTCTTCTTCTTCTTCTTCTGGGTTTGTGGGCTGAAACTCCCATGTACACTCATGTTTTTGCACGAGTGGAATTTTACGTGTATGACCGTTTTTACCCCGCCATTTAGGCAGCCATACGCCGCTTTCGGAGGAAGCATGCTGGGTATTTTCGTGTTTTTCTATAACCCACCGAACTCCGACATGGATTTCCGTGCGCACTTGGTCTTGTGCTTGCGTGTACACACGAAGGGGGATAAGCCACTAGCAGGTCTGCACATAAGTCGACCTGGGAGATCGGAAAAATCTCCACACTTAACCCACCAGGCGGCCGCGGCCGGGATTCGAATCCTCGACCTTCCGATTAAGAGGCCGACGTCTTACCACCCCGCCACAGCGTCCGTCAGACAGATAATCATCGTTGAAGTGTTCTTACCTCATAGTCTGTCACCGCAGCCAGAGCTCTGTCGATCCATTTTTTCTTTTTCTCAGGGCTGAGTTTTGTGTACTTCTTCCTCAGCTTTTTGCGTACGTCTCCATAGCTCAACTGTCAGACAGAAAACAAAACTATGTGAATGTTGTTGGGCGAGGCCTGGCTGGAATTCTCTCACCTGTAATGTTCTTTCTTTCTTTATTTGGTGTTTAACGTCGTTTTCAACCATCCAAGGTTATATCGCGACGGGGAAAGGGGGGAGAGGGGATAGAGCCACTTGTCAATTGTTTCTTGTTCACAAAAGCACTAATCAAAAAATTGCTCCAGGGGCTTGCAACGTAGTACAATATATTACCTTACTGGGAGAATGCAAGTTTCCAGTACAAAGGACTTAACATTTCTTACATACTGCTTGACTGAAATCTTTACAAAAATTGACTATATTCTATACAAGAAACACTTAACAAGGGTAAAAGGAGAAACAGAATCCGTTAGTCGCCTCTTACGACATGCTGGGGAACATCGGGTAAATTCTTCCCCCTAACCCGCGGGGGGTGCCTGTAATGTAATTTGAACGCAAAAAGAAACGCTGCTCCACAATTGCTTGTTTCGTTCATGGGCTGAAACTCCCACCGCTTTTGACCGTTTTCACCCCGCCATTTAGGCAGCCATACGCCGCTTTTGGGGGAGGTCCACAATTGTTTCTGTAGAGAATTTGTTTTTCTCCCGTCCTAATTTTCTCTCTACAAAAAACAGCCGCTTTCTTCAGGAAAACAATCGCTATCCCCAGAAAACTGGGTATCTGAGGAGAGCTCTCCAGTCTGGATTTCAGCAGTGCTGTGCAGGAATATTACTGCAAAATGTCTTCATACCAATAGGCCTTAATTCACATGACTGTTGTCTCATAAACAGACCTGTTTACCAACACTTTGACTTTGGTGTACTTTTCACCGAGATTCAGCGTATTTTCAAAATATTGAGAGTATTTTGCAACTCACAAGAAACGTTCATGAGCTATTGCTTCAATAACATTGTCCGTTTTCAGAAGTGGAACTTTTAGGCGTCACTGTTTTACGCTTCGACATTTTCGTCTACGTGCTGGACTCGACGACAACAATGGAGGCAGATAAAATCTCGTCATATCACGTCTCACGTGATTACATTGACCAATCGTCAAAGCTGGATTTTATCCACTGGGCTAATACGAGAACAGGTTTGGCAACCTACTTTCGATTTCTTCTTCTTCCATTTAGTGATGACGATCAAACTTGACTTTTTTTTTACGATCGTCGTATTTGTTTCTCTCCAAACATATTGGTCGTATCCTTGGCAACTTTGCGTACAAAATACAGTGAAGTCGTATGGGTAAACAGGTCTGCATAAACTAATCATATATATTATATATATATATCACTATATTGTGGTCTTTGGGGTCAAAAGATTTGAGATCACAATATATCCAATCCGAAAAAAAAAAGAAAAAAAAAAGTTTTGTTTTATTAGGATGTCTAATGTCTGGGTTTTTAACAAGAATTTGAATTGGATGGATACTGTGTGAGATTTTCTTGGTGTTGTGTGAGAGGCCCGTTGGTACACGTCTGTCTGTTTTCTGTTAGTTCTAGTTGGAGTTGATATGCACCAGTTGACTGATGTGCGATGGGATGTGAAGTTTGAGGCGTGCTGTACAAGTCCACAAGAGAAAATGTGCTTCTTCACAAAGCAAAACCAAAACGGCAGACACATACCCCACCCCCCAATTTTGTTTTGAAGGTTGGTCCTGTTTTTTTTTTAGGTCCAAGAGGTCGTCGCGATATAGCGGAATTCGCGATTTAGTGGACTGCGATTTAGTGGAAGTCCCCTGTACATGTACCTGCCCTTACCCTGTTTCTTTTCTTATCTTTGTGTGTTTATTCCCCCTGAAAGGTATAACTATACAAATTTGTGGATGTCAAGCATTGTAAGATAGCACCAACCTCTGGGTGTTTTTCCTTGTAGGACTTTCGCTTGGATATGACGTACAGGCCAAAAGGACTTGGTTGCTTAGGCCGTTGGTTGTTGAACTCTGGGTGTTGCTCCCTGTGGCGTTGACACAAACAAACTCTTGTCAATAGGTCAGATCATCATTCCATGCATACTTTCTTCACACAAAAAATGAAGAGCCAGTGTCACGAACTGAAAACTCTGCCTGAACAATCCCTCTCAATGCGGTCAATGCGCATGCGCTAACATGGGGAGATTAATCAGGTCGTGAACAACCAAACCCTAACCCTAACCCATGGTTCGTTCGGTCAAAGGGTCGCATTTTTTAAGTCTTAAGATTGGCGCATGCGCTTTGAGAGGGATTGTTTAGCAGAGGTTTTAGTTCGTGACACCGGACAAGAAAATGTTCCAGTGTTTGTCGTGGAGACATTTTGCCACAGTGCATTATTTCATCGAGGCGACACCTTTTAAACACAAACTGATGCAGTGAAGCTGTTTTTATTTTGTTAGCATGATGCTGCCTGGAATAAGACTCTCATTAGTCTTAAAAAAGAATATGGGTACTCCTTAAACCTAAAATACTCACCAGGCTCCGAAGAGATTAAGCATGGGGTGAAGTTTACACATGTAAAGTGATTTTGGGTGTAAAGTAACGTACGGCCACTAAACACCCTGGCAGGCACTGATTATAGACATCTGACTCGCCATGTTTGTGGTAACAGTAGTACCAAACACAAGACTACATGACTGCTGAATTTTAATGGGAGAAATAACTCAGGGGAGATTCCATGATACTTATTGTATGTGTTTTGGTGTAAATGTAACATACATACCTCAAGTGCTCGAGGCACTATACTGACCCCCCCCAGGCGGCCCATACCAATAAAAACAGTTTTATTCTGCTAAAAAACACATATCCTTCCTTACCCACAACAACATTAATAAGATAAAGCAAGTCTAAAAAATGGTGTTTGTGTAACACTTTTTGGACACACTGACAGATTCCTGGCCATACATTTGTTTTTACCAACGTTGAACTTAGTTTAAAGAGAATATATATGCCTCTTGCATGTATAGTTTGCCATGCTCCAAATACATTTCCACAGAAAGCAACTGTCCAGGAAAAACATACTTACAGGAACCTTTCATTTGCCTCTTCAAACTCTTGCCGTTGTTTGAGGTAGCTGTTCAAATACTTGCTCTGAAAGAATAAAATGTTTTGAACAGACAGTCATACATGTATGCTACATGTGTAATCAATAACCATGGAAACAGGTTTTATACGAGCATTATCCAATGAGTTATCAAAACACAAACAAACAAAAACAAAAAATACACACACACAAAAACGCCAACATTTTCAGGTGTTCATGATCCATCAACATCTGAAGAGGTTAACATCTTTATTTACACTCAATGAAACTCCCCCATAAAGAAAAAAAACAAACCCAGACAAAATGATTGAAAATCAGGTTTAAGAAGTGAGGTTACCTTAAAAGTTGAGAAATATTTACAGGAGTTACAAACAGAAAATCTGAAAACAAAAACTGTGTGTATGTATGTGTGTTTTGTTTGTTTGTTCGTTCATGGGCTGAAACTCCCACGGCTTTTACGTGTATGACCGTTTTTACATACGCAGCTGTCGGAGGAAGCATGCTGGGTATTTTCGTGTTTCTATAACCCACCGAACTCTGACATGGATTACAGGATCTTTTTCGTGCGCACTTGGTCTTGTGCTTGCGTGTACACACGGGGGTGTTCGGACATCGAGGAGAGTCTGCACACAAAGCTGACTCCGAGAAATAAATCTCTCGCCGAACGTGGGGACGAACTCACGCTGACAGCGGCCAACTGGATACAAATCCAGCGCGCTACCGACTGAGCTACATCCCCGCCCCGTATGTGTGTTTAAAAGAGGGGTTCCATTGTACATTATAACGGCAACAGTACAAGGAAACTCCCTTTTATGACCTCCAAAAATCGGAGAAAATCAGGTCTTAACAAGAAGGGCAAAGCCCATACGACTCACATGCTTTACACATTTTTCCTACCAAAATACATGTGACCTTGACCCAAGGTCAAGGTCATCCAAGGTCATGCAACACAAAGCTGTTAATTCAAGACATAGGAAGTACAATGGTGCTTATTGGCTTTTCTACCATGAGATATGGTCACTTTTAGTGGTTCACTACCTTATTTTGGTCACATTTCATAAGGGTCAAAGTGACCTTGACCATGATCATATGTGACCAAATGTGTCTCATGATGAAAGCATAACATGTGCCCCACATAATTTTTAAGTTTGAAACAGTTATCTTCCATAGTTCAGGGTCAAGGTCACTTCAAAATATGTATACAATCCAACTTTGAAGAGCTCCTGTGACCTTGACCTTGAAGCAAGGTAAACCAAACTGGTATCAAAAGATGGGGCTTACTTTGCCCTATATATCATATATAGGTGAGGTATTGAATCTCAAAAACTTCAGAGAAAATGTGAAAAATGTGAAAAATAGCTTTTTTTAGGCAACATTTATGGCCCCTGCGACCTTGACCTTGAAGCAAGGTCAAGATGCTATGTATGTTTTTTGGGGCCTTGTCATCATACACCATCTTGCCAAATTTGGTACTGATAGACTGAATGGTGTCCAAGAAATATCCAACGTTAAAGTTTTCCGGACGGACGGACGGACGGACGGACGACTCGGGTGAGTACATAGACTCACTTTTGCTTCGCATGTGAGTCAAAAAGGAGGGAGTCTTAAAATGAGGGTAATATTCCAGAGGTTAAGAACAGAGAGTCTGAGAAAACAAGGTCTTAAAAAGGAGGGAGTCTTAAAATGAGGGTAATATTCCAGAGGTTATGAACAGAGAGTCTGAGAAAACAAGGTCTTAACAAGAGGCGAAGCCATCAAGGCTCACGTAAGAAATCGACAAACAGTAACACAAACTCAATCACTCCGTCACACACACACACACACACACACACACACACACACACACATACACACACACACACACACACACACACACACACACACACACAGAGAAAGAGCATAGGTGAAACTGTGCAAGAAAGCGAGACACTAGATCTAGATCTGTCTGTCTGCATGTAGCCTACTTACAAGGACACGACTGCCAACTAGTCTCGGCGCGCTCAAAATAATAATGACCGAGACTGTCAGTACTTCCTTCGCGTGACGTATAACCCTCTTACGTCATAATGTGACGTCAATGTAATGTGACGTCTTCAAATGTTAGAGTTTCTACCACAGACATACACACGCACAGACGCACGCACGCACGCACAAACGCACAGACAGACAAAGTTACGATCGCATAGGCTACACTTACGTGAGCCAAAAAGGAGGGAGTTTTATAACGGGGGTAATTTCACAGAGGTTATGAACAGAACGTATGAGAAAACAAGGTCTTAAAAAGGAGGGAGTCTTAAAACGAGGGTAATATTCCAGAGGTTATGAACAGAGAGTCTGAGAAAACAAGGTCTTAAAAAGGAGGGAGTCTTAAAATGAGGGTAATATTCCAGAGGTTATGAACAGAGAGTCTGAGAAAACAAGGTCTTAAAAAGGAGGGAGTCTTAAAATGAGGGTAATATTCCAGAGGTTATGAACAGAGAGTCTGAGAAAACAAGGTCTTAAAAAGGAGGGAGTCTTAAAATGAGGGTAATATTCCAGAGGTTAAGAACAGAGAGTCTGAGAAAACAAGGTCTTAAAAAGGAGGGAGTCTTAAAATGAGTGTAATATTCCAGAGGTTATGAACAGAGAGTCTGAGAAAACAAGGTCTTAAAAAGGAGGGAGTCTTAAAATGAGGGTAATATTCCAGAGGCTATGAACAGAGAGTCTGAGAAAACAAGGTCTTAAAAAGGAGGGAGTCTTAAAACGAGGGCAATATTCCAGAGGTTATGAACAGAGAGTCTGAGAAAACAAGGTCTTAAAAAGGAGGGAGTCTTAAAATGAGGGCAATATTCCAGAGGTTATGAACAGAGAGTCTGAGAAAACAAGGTCTTAAAATGGGGGTTCCACTGTACTGACACGTTTAGCTGGGTTCAAGGCCAGCCATTTCTCCGACATGTGTTTGGCCATTTCCACGACACTCAGGTCAGGATGTTTAGCCTTCTCCTTCTCCCTGTGATCACGATAGAACTGAAAGAATGCCGTCAGTGGCCTGGTTGGCTGATCTGGGTGCTGCACACACACAAGTACAACAAGTCGCGTAAGGCGAAAATACAACATTCAGTCAAGCTGTCGAACTCACAGAATGAAACTGAACGCAATGGAATTTTTCAGCAAGACTGTATACTCGTAGCATCGTCAGTCCACCGCTCGTGGCAAAGGCAGTGAAATTGACAAGAAGAGCGGGGTAGTAGTTGCGCTGAGAAGGATATCACGCTTTTCTGTACCTCTCTTCGTTTTAACTTTCTGAGCGTGTTTATATTCCAAACATATCATATCTATATGTTTTTGGAATCAGGAACCGACAAGGAATAAAATGAAAGTGTTTTTGAATTGATTTCAAAAATTTAATTTTGATCATAATTTTTATATTTTTAATTTTCAGAGCTTGTTTTTAATCCAAATATAACATATTTATATGTTTTTGGAATCAGAAAATGATGAAGAATAAGATGAACGTAAATTTGGATCGTTTTATAATTTTTTTATTTTTTTTTACAATTTTCAGATTTTTAATGACCAAAGTCATTAATTAATTTTTAAGCCACCAAGCTGAAATGCAATACCGAAGTCCGGCCTTCGTCGAAGATTGCTTGGCCAAAATTTCAATCAATTTGATTGAAAAATGAGGGTGTGACAGTGCGGCCTCAACTTTTACAAAAAGCCGGATATGACGTCATCAAAGGTATTTATCAAAACAAAAACAAAAAGTCCGGGGATATCATTCCAAGGAACTCTTATGTAAAATTTCATAAAGATCGGTCCAGTAGTTTGGTCTGAATCGCTCTACACACACACACGCACAGACACACACACACACACATACACCACGACCCTCGTCTCGATTCCCCCTCTATGTTAAAACATTTAGTCAAAACTTGACTAAATGTAAAAATGAAGGTATGATAGGCAGACCTGGGAATCCCAGTTTTGTACTTGGAAGTTTCAATAAGCAAACTTCGTGTATTTTCAGAAAAATGAGCGTACTCCACAAATCATTTGAACATCCATGATTCAAACATGTTACACATGCGTCCGTTTCTGTTCACCAATACATTTAAAACAAATGCTTCTTTCAATCAATGTTTACTGACAAAAACTGTAATCATCAGCTTTGGGATGCGCTTGTAAAAAAAACCTAGTCTGGGAATTTTTCTCGTCGTATTTTTTTCCACTGACCATACTGCTTGTATTCTAGACTATCATGCGTACAAAATAAGGCAAAATCCACCATACTTGTGGTGCGTTTTCGACATAGACCATTTATCCTGGACCGCCAACTAGTTCTCTCTCCGCTCTTTCTCTCTATTACGAGGTAGCGGCCCCTCGCATTTAGGAACGAAGAGAGGTACAGAAAAGCGTGCTATCCTTCTCAGCGCAACTACTACCCCGCTCTTCTTGGCCTTTCAGAAATCAGGGGGATGTCATATCCGGTGTCGATTGTAAACATGGACGAAGTTGCCAAGGTAAGTTCTGAAAATGCTAAAATAAACTCAGCTAAAGTGCATATGGAACATGTTTTTCGATGAGTTTTGTTAAGTTTAGTTTGGAGTTTTGGAAATTCCAGTTCATTGTCACCTCCCATTGTCACAAATAACTGGAGCGTGCTTTCTTTTCACTGTCTTTCAAACCGGACGCTAAGCGCCCCTGTGAAAGTCGAGCGTCGTAACCTCGAAGGGTCACGTGACGAGTTGGCGGTCCAGGCTATTTGGTCTATGGTTTTCGAGCAAATCGTGCCGCGTACTTTTACAGTAAGGTACAGAGGATTCCCAAGATTCTTCAAATTCAACAGAAACTCCCCCAAAATGGTCAGATCAATGGTATCCCTTTCACCAATCACTATAAATTCACTAACCTTGATGATCTTGTTCCTGGACTTCTCAGGATGTAACACGATGTCTTTTGCGTCCTTCACCACCTCCTCCAGCGTCCGGAACTTGCGAACCTGTTACATGGAGACTGACTGTTGTCAACGATACCAATAAGCTTTCTTTCTTTCTTTATTTGGTGTTTAACGTCGTTTTCAACCATGAAGGTTATATCGCGACGAGGGAAAGGGGGGAGATGGGAATGGGGAAAGGGGGGGGGGGGGGAGATGGGATAGAGCCACTTGTTAAGTGTTTCTTGTTCACAAAAGCACTAATCAAAAAATTGCTCCAGGGGCTTGCAACGTAGTACAATATATGACCTTACTGGGAGAATGCAAGTTTCCAGTACAAAGGACTAAACATTTCTTACATACTGCTTGACTAAAATCTTTACAAACATTGACTATATTCTATACAAGAACCACTTAACAAGGGTAAAAGGAGAAACAGAATCCGTTAGTCGCCTCATACGACATGCGGGGTGCAGAGAAATAAGGATGTGGAAAAGAAGACTTTTGGTAAGTGAAATAAAGGTGATGGATCCAGTCAGGTAGAAATAAGACAACAAGAAAAGAATTGGAAAACTGCAGGGAATAGTAGGGAGAGTTTTCTTGGAAGGAAATATAGGTGAAAGGACTGGTAAGGCAGAAATAAGACAAAAGAAGAGAAGAAACAGAACCGTTAGTCGCCTCTTACGACATGCTGGGTAGCATCGGGTAAATTCTTTCTCGTCCCAACCAATATGGGACTCCCCCTAACCCGCGGGGGGTATACCAATAAGCATAAGGATAAGATTTTATATATAGTCCTGTGAGGTTACCCTTATGGAAATTCTGGTTGCCTTCTCACTAGGGAAATCGAGCTGCTAGTGCTGTACATTTCCACGCTACCAATTTTGTTCTCCTTTTTTTCTGAATGCGTTTCCCTGAGACTTTCGCTGTGAACTTGTGTTTTTAATCGTGCGCATGCATGTACACGGGGGTGTTCGGACACCGAGGAGAGTATGCACAAAGTTGACTCTGGGGAATAAATCCCTCGCCGAACGTCAGGATCAAACTTACGCCGATAGCAACAACTAGTTTTGAAGCCAGCGCCGCTACCGACTGAACTATTGCTCCGCCCTCAATCATGACTCTTTTTGCAGATGTTGGGTGAAAACTCTTCTTTTACACTTATAAAATCAAATGCACCCAGACTTAAGATATCAGTATCACAAATTCACATAAAAATGGTAAATAAGAATTGAAGGCTTAAGTTAAACTTAACGTTAAACTCTAGAAATCGGAAGATTAATATAAATTTTGACTCAGATTCTGGCTGTTCTAGTGCAATGCAGACAGACTTGTGTGAGAGAAACAGAAAGGTACTTAGTCAGCAGGGTCCGCTAGGTGACAACCAAGATCATGTGTATAGATCTACCTGTAAAGGATCAAGATAAAATGTAAACTTGTAACTAGTAAGGCAAACATGATCTTGACTATCAATAACCTGAGCAGCAGCAGGATACAGTGAAAAAAAAACCTTTTTACGACCTCCACAAATCTGAGAAAATTCTTTCTTTCTTTATTTGGTGTTTAACGTCGATTTCAACCACGAAGGTTATATCGCGACGGGGGAAGGGGGGAGATGGGATAGAGCCACTTGTCAATTGTTTCTTGTTCACAAAAGCACTAATCAAAAAAATCTGAGAAAATCGGGTCTTAAAAAGGAGGGAGTCTTAAAATGGGGGTAAATTTAGAGGATATGAACAGGAAATTAAAAAAAAACTAAGGTCTTAAAAGGGGGGTTCCACAGTAGTGCAGTGATCGCGCTAGGTATTTTTCAAACCGGTATGACGTCATGAGCTGGCTACAAGGCTCTCACGAAAATCGGTAAGCTTGCCAAAGCAACCAGTAAAAGACAAACAATGACTTACAATACATTAAATCAATGTTTATCAATGTCAGTGATATGCGGACGTTTTTTCTCTCCCCCCCCCCCTTCAAAGCAACTGTCCCACAACTTGACAGTGACACATCAGCAGCCGCTGTGAGAGAGAGAGAGAGAGAGAGAGAGAGAGAGAGAGAGAGAGAGAGAGAGAGAGAGAGAGAGAGAGAGAGAGACTGAGAGAGAGAGAGAGAGAGAGAGAGAGAGACAGAGAGAGAGAGAGAGAGAGAGAGAGAGAGAGAGAGAGAGACTTCCGAAATAAAATAGGAAAGCAAATAGTAATCACGCAACTGGAAGACTTACTCACTAGTTACTTACTGTTACAGTTTCACTTTCGCCTCACAATAATCAACTGTATGTAGACAAAGATCTAAGCTGGTGTGAGTACGTGATTTCCCGGTATGATGCTATGTCGGCTATAGTTAGACGCCGTCCCTTATTGTCTTTCAGTTTCTCATAAACTGAAAGATTTTACGATGGACCGGGAACCGAAAGAAATGGCGCGAAAAGTATGATGTCTGATGTCTGTGTGTGTAGATCTTTTTCTCGGCGACAAGAAAGATTTCTCCGCTCCCTGATCACCTACATTGCTCAAATAATCTGCTAGCAAATACTTTAGATCTGGCACAATCGTACTGAAAGACATTTCGGAGTTCGCCTCCTTGTTATTTTTGACGTCATGTTTGACACCTTGACATCAAGTGTCATCAATGGAGACATAATCGCAACATTGTAGCGCTGTCACAACAAGCCATCCAAATCTCTCTCTCTCTCTCTCTCTCTCTCCTTTTGTAATAAAGTTCTGAGTCTGAGTCTCTCTCTCTCTCTCTCTCTCTCTCTCTCCCCCTCGTACTGACAAACGATTTTTGGCTCACGAAGTGTAGCCTATGCGATCGTAACTTTGTCTGTCTGTGCGTTTGTGCGTGCGTGTGTGTGTGCGTGTGTGTGTATGTCTGTGGTAGAAACTTTAACATTTCCGAGTCTATGTGTGAGTGGTTATCCAAGACTATGGATAAAGCTCGCATAAGATTACGTCACGGTCAAAAGTGTTTGACGTCAATTAATGCATCATGACGGCATGCCTCCCTGTCGTCTTTCTCTCTCGCGTGGTGTGTGTGGTCTCGGTCATTGTTTTTTTGAGCGGGCCGAGATTATTTGGCAGTCGTGTCCCTGTAAGTAGGCTACATGCAGACACAGACAGATCTAGATCTAGTGTCTCTCTTTCTTGCACAGTGTCACCTAAGCTTACTGTGTGTGTGGGTGTGTATGTGTGACGGAGTGATTGAGTTTGTGTTACTGTTTGTCTATTTCTTACGTGAGCCTTGAAGGCTTCGCCTCTTGTTGTAATTATTTTTTGACCGGTCAAACCAAATAACAATCGGTACGTCTGACCGACATCCACTTCTTTTTCCGGTATTGGCGAATCTTAACCGGTAAAATACCGGAAATTACCGGTAAACGCGATCCCTGTAGTGGAAACCTTTTCATGGTTTTATCTGGAGCTTTGATATTTATGGAAAATTGTAATTGATGCATAAACAAATCTTGTAAGTTGTACGCTGTGTGGGAAGCCCTGCTTGCTTACCCCGGAGTTCAGTGAAGCCCACACAGCCTGACACTGCTCAGCTGTACGTCCCTCCACTCCCACACTCTCCCAGTCCACTTTGTTGCACCTGGTCGTGTACGACTTCTTGTCATGTTTAGGGCACTGGTCTTCGAGTGCCTGCAGCAGCTGTAACTTTTCTTCATTGCTCCAGTCTATAACAGACAGAAAAACAACAACAGATAATTCAAATGCCTGAATTTGTTTGTTTGCTTAACGCCCAGCCGACCACGAAGGGCCATATCAGGGCGGTGCTGCTTTGACATTTAACGTGCGCCACACACAAGACAGAAGTCGCAGCACAGGCTTCATGTCTCACCCAGTCACATTATTCTGACACCGGACCAACCAGTCCTAGCACTAACCCCATAATGCCAGGCGCCAGGCGGAGCAGCCACTAGATTGCCAATTTTAAAGTCTTAGGTATGACCCGGCCGGGGTTCGAACCCACGACCTTCCGATCACGGGGCGGACGCCTTACCACTAGGCCAACCGTGCCGGTAAATGCCTGAATGAACACATACATGTCATCGTATGCCAATTGACAGTGCAGTCACGAATTGTGTGGGATGTGTTTCTAAACTAAAGGCATGTTTGACTGTATTAAAACCATCTATACAACCCCTTGCATGTTCATGATGGCAATTTGAGGCGTTTAAACTTAAAAACAGCAAGTGATGCTGCAACGCTTGTAACTTGAAAGGCAGATTAGAGTCCTTTAGGTGGTGCCACTCTGCATGGACTCTGATGTAGAACGGATTCCTACTGTTGCGTTAGTCGTTACCGTTATAATATAAAGGCAAAAGCTATGCGCACTCCGAGTATATACAGGATCGATGAGTCTGTACACACTCCGGCAATGAAAAGCTCTGTTACAAATCTGTAGCCAATGAAATGCCCCCTAACAAGTCGTTCGGAGCGGCCAATGAAAAATCAGTCTGACGTATGGACTTTCACTATCTCTTTTTCGGAGTGTCGAGAGTTGGCAAATTACGTACATTCAGTGATTCACATAGTATACAACCGTTTCTAGGTCGATACACACTCTAAGTGTGTTCCAAACTTCGACAATAAACTGCCATGAAGCATCAGTTTCGTGTGTGTGTGTGTGTTTGTTTTTGTCTGTGTTTGTTCCCAGCGTACTCGGATACCATGAATCGAAAGTGAAGCGTACCTTCGCAAAATGTCGTCGAATGATGCTCCGAGTGTTGATGCGGTTCAGTGTCGAAAATGTATATCATACGTACAGCAAAGGCCGTGCAACATCAGATTGTTTTCGTTTCTTTGTATTCTTATATAATATAATCAACTGCTCTCGCCTCTGCCTTCCTATCGCAAAGTGGTGTCGAATGGCAAATTCGCTTCGCAACCAGAAGTTAAAGCCGGAGTGTATACAAGATTCTGACCCCTTTATACACTCCAGTGCGTATAGCCAGTGCGTAATATAGGCCTAAATGTCCTTCTCCTACACTATCGTCCTTTTTAGCTTGTTTAATGTTCATAATCAAACCGAGGAAAGAACGCAAAAAAGCTTGAAATAACCATGAACAATCTCTAGAGAGAGAGAGAGAGAGAGAGAGAGAGGGAGTGAGGGAAGGAAAAAGACGCCTTCAAAGCTCTACAAATACGAATGCATACGGTGCATCACTTGCGTGGTCGTGCATTTGAACGTTCGCATAGTTTACAATGCCGACTGGTGACCAACCTGCTTCTGGAAGAACTTCTTGCAACTTTCTTTTCACCATCCTATCAACAACGTCTAGTACAAAACCACGCGTACCGCACGAGTTCCGGAAATTGCAATCGTGTCTTGGAAACAGAATTTACCGAAACAGAAATATTTCTCCCGGTTCGCAACAGCGCAACTGCGGACTGGGAAGGATGGGATATAGTCGTGTGTGTCACGGTGTGTGTGTGTGTGTGTGTGTGGCGGGGGAGGGGGGGGGGTAAATTGAACAAGGCGAATATCTTAATAGTTCGTGCAACAATTTTTTATGTTACTGGTGATTGTCAATGATATTTGCATAAGAAAACATGATGGCGCAACGACTAGGCAACGGAAGGATCAGTGAGAACTTTTGAGGACTGATATTTTAGCTGATGTTAGAAAATTGCAATATCTCTACTCTTTGGACTTTCAGTCATGGAAAATGGTCTTAAGAAGACATAAAGAAAGCTCTGGTAGCAATCAGTAAAAGATCGTCAGCTTGTGTCGATTTTCTTTGTTCAGTTTGAGCACTTTTTATTTTTATTTTAGTAAAGTGACACTGGCATATATTTTTGGATTCAGAAAAATAATGAATAAAGTGATACTACCTTTGAGCCTATTTTTGTTATTTCATTTTCAAGCAAATTTTTTTAACAAAATTAACGAACTCATTTTTAAGCTTCCAAAAAGCAGTAGTTTGGAGTCAGTGACAATAATTTCAATAACTTAGAAATTGACTAATGGCCATGATAGAGCGGCCACAACTTCTGCGGCAGACCTGCACATATGACATTTTCAAACACTTGTCTAGAGGATATCATCAGAAGAATTTACCCACTAAGTTTCATCTGTTTAGTAGTTTTATTGAAATATCGGTTCACACACACATACACAGACGGTGAGACAGACAGACACTCATACACCCTGGGGTCCCTTCCAATTCCAGTCTACTGAAAAACACACAGTCATACGACTGAATGTAAACACCACAGTTTATTATTGCGCTGTTCCATGTTTTGCTAACGACTGCCGCATGGCCCGAGGCACGGTACGGATGTAGGACAGGGGGTGGGGACTGATGGGGAGGGGGTTGGGGGATCAGGAGGGGATGGTTTGGGTGGGTTGATATACTTTTATATCTACATGGATACCGTCTCTGAGTCTGCACATAAAGTTGCCCCGTGTCCGCCCCAGCCCGGTGTCACGAACTGAAAACTGCCTGAACAATTCCTCTTAATGCCACATCGGGGACTGTGTTCCGCCTTATTTCAGCCGGGCTCGTTGTTCCTCCGTTTTCAGCCGGGCTTGGTGTCACACAAACGTAAGTGTCTGCACTAAAGTACAAACTATGTCTTCTAGAAAACTCACATCCGAAAACGGATGGTTTTTGCACTAACCTAAGTGATTTGTCTCTCTATTGCTGGGTTGTTGTTGTTTTTTTTATCTGACTAGGTTTAGTATGTGACCCGCATCGGCTTGAAATACTTGCGGGATGTCGCTTTTTGAGCTCACAAACTAATAAAAATGAAGAAATGATAAGCAACGGTATCATGTTATGACTTTTCTGTATCATAAGTTTGTTCTATAGTTGCTTGCTGCTATACTGATGCATTTTCCCGAACCTGCTTTAAGGCGTTGAGGCAAGAGAAGTAAAACCAAAACCCATGTCAGTCGAGTTTCGTTCCGCGCTGGACACCCATGTGTTCCGAGCTGGGACATCATATCAACTGAAAGTGTTCCGCGCTGGGACCACTTCTTAGATGAGATTCGCATTTCTTGTAGCCAAATTTAACGCGTTTTGGGGGATTTTCTCAACAGATGGAGGTGTCAGCTGTTACCCTGGATAGCTTTCTGGATATCAGCAGTGAAGTAGAGGTTGCCTCATGCACAAGTGCTGGTCTGCCACTGACGTCAACCCCAAAGCGGTCACAACCGGAACGTACTGGCCATCTTTGTCCGCATTGTGGAAAGAGCTACAGTAACACCAGAGCTTTAACAAGACATACAAGACTGCACCATGAAGACAATTGTAGTGTTGAGTGACAAATCTGCCACAAGCGCTTCAGAGAAGCGAGTAATTTGCACGCACATACAAACTCTGTCCACCTACAAACCAAGCCATACTCTAATTGTTTTCAGTGCAACAAGAAATTTGCTGACAAGCGTAATGTCAACCCCAAGAGGCACAGGTGCACAGCTATAGATGCTTGGACCGCTTGTGAACATTGTTCCAAGACCTACAGCAGCAGAAAGAGCCTGCATGATCATGAAAAGCGCGTGCACTTTAATCTGGGGTATTCTTGTACCAAATGTTCGGCACAGTTCAAGTTTAGAGCACAGCTGTCACGTCATGCCAGGAAATGCACGATCTGACCTTGTGTACTAAGATGTCGTGATTCTTAACTTGGTTCTATTCCGTTTGTTCGGGCAATTTTAGCCAGCAGAGTAAAACAAAAATTCAACAATAAATTATTCTTTCCGTTTGGTTTTTATGAAAGTGTAATGGGTAGGGTGTGCCTGTGTGTGTGTGTGTGTGTGTGTGTGTGTGTGTGTGTGTGTGTGTGTGTGTGTGTGCGTGTATGTGTGTGTGTGTGTGGAGGAGGGATGTTTACACTTTTTTATGGCAGAAATACTATGATCTGATTGGGAAACATTCTTTTTTCCCTAGTAAAGAAATAGAAAAATGCTTTCTGTCATTTCCTAGGGCCCAGCGCGGAACAAAAGCAAGTCCAGCGCGGAACGCAGACAAAAATGTAGGGGACCCAGCGCGGAACAAAACGTACACCACTTGCTTGTTTTGATTGCTTCTTATGACATAATGATGACGTATTGAAGCACGAAATTGATACAGATGAACATAGCTATACCCAAAATAGGGTAATCTTGAACTTTAGCGTGTTAAATTCATAGCTCAGAATCCAGTGACATTCTTTACTTATTTTTGATACAAGTCCATGAAAGCAAGCCAAACAACATTTGTCATGAAATTAATTGACGGATTGAGCTCCAAACTTAAGCATAATTAATTAATTTGGTTGTTCAATGGACGAAAATGCACCGAAAATGGCGTACGTTGTCAACCATGGGACATCATTTACACCGGAAAGAGTCGTCTCCCTTGTCCACTCACACGGATAATTCCTTCTTTGACCCATGTAAACGAAATGCATTCGTACAGTTCATCGGAGTTCATTCCGTAACTTCAAAGGGGTCTAAAACGACTTGTTATGATTACAAGTGCAGGCAGTTCGATCTACAAATTATCAGTACCTATCCAGCGAGTTTTAGTATCATTAACGTTTTTCAACAGGCAAAAACAGGGATTGATGAGAAGAAATGAACTGTGAAACATCATAGAGAGGGGAGAACCGCCCAAAAAAAAAAAAAAAAAAAATTGAAAAAAAAAAAAAACAAGTCGCGTAAGGCGAAAATACAATATTTAGTCAAGTAGCTGTCGAACTCACAGAATGAAACTGAACGCAACGCAACGCAGCAAGACCGTATACTCGTAGCATCGTCACTCCACCGCCCGTGGCAAAGGCAGTGCCCGTGGAATTGACAAGAAGAGCGGGGTATTCGTTGCGCTAAGAAGGATAGCACGCTTTTCTGTACCTCTCTTCGTTTTAACTTTCTGAGCGTGTTTTTAATCCAAACATATCATATCTATATATTTTTGGAATCAGGAACCGACAAGGAATAAGATGAAAGTGTTTTTAAATTGATTTCGAAAAAAAAAATTTGATAATAATTTTTATATATTTAATTTTCAGAGCTTGTTTTTAATCCGAATATAACATATTTATATGTTTTTGGAATCAGCAAATGATGGAGAATAAGATAAACGTAAATTTGGATCGTTTTATAAATTTTTATTTTTTTTTACAATTTTCCGATTTTTAATGACCAAAGTCATTAATTAATTTTTAAGCCACCAAGCTGAAATGCAATACCGAACCCCGGGCTTCGTCGAAGATTACTTGACCAAAATTTGAACCAATTTGGTTGAAAAATGAGGGCGTGACAGTGCCGCCTCAACTTTCACGAAAAGCCGGATATGACGTCATCAAAGACATTTATCAAAAAAATGAAAAAAACGTTCGGGGATTTCATACCCAGGAACTCTCATGTCAAATTTCATAAAGATCGGTCCAGTAGTTTAGTCTGAATCGCTCTACACACACACACACACACACGCACGCACACACGCACGCACGCACATACACCACGACCCTCGTTTCGATTCCCCCTCGATGTTAAAATATTTAGTCAAAACTTGACTAAATATAAAAACCCGACCTACCGACCGAATTTTTTTTTTGGCCTAACACAAACGTTAATTTTACCAAAACTGATTCGACGGCTATGCAACGTTGGTTGTGCAGCGTAGTAAGAGAATGTGTTTGTTGAATGGCTTTTGTACACTGACAACAGTACAGCACGGTGTCAAATTGCAAAATTAATTTGTCATGAGGATGAAAGTCGCTTGTTCATTTCAATGCTTGTTATTCTCTCAGGTGCCAGGAGAAAAGGTTCCGTACAACTCTCGCTTACGGCAATGCGATCGTGACGTCACAGCCACTGGTTTTCTAAGCGGCGGCCATCTTGGTAAGCAGGATATTGCGTGCTTCGGCTGCTACAAGTGCTAGTACCGGTTCAGTTAGCGTTTGGGAAGTTCTTTGGCTGTCATCATGGCTCCTGGAGCGTCTTGTTGTGTTGTTAACTGCACAAACGCGAGTCACAACTGGAAAGGACAAAAGAAAAACGAAAGTCTGCGTTTTTTTCGAATTCCTAAGGTGAAAACTCGCGACTGAGGGGGAGCATGTCAAGGCTGTGACACTGAGAATAGTGGTTGTTTGCTGTGCCCTGACCAACATGTGTCCAAGTGTGGTGTGATTGTGTTTGACTCTGAAGATGTGTGTGTATAGCATTCTGGAATCATCCCATTGTATCAGAATTGTGTTTACAACTTTCTTGTTGTGCTCTGACTTGTATGTGCAGTGACATGGTGATTTGTTCTGTTATTTTCAGAGTTTAAATGGCTTACATTAAGTAACAGTCACACCAACAAACACTAAAACAGGCACATATGTATGAACAGCTCAAGTCATGTGTATGGGACTGAAGAAAGATTTATTTTGTGTCATATTATCATTATAACATACACATGCATGTACATTCTATGAGTCTAGTACTAGTAGACAGCTGCACATTCTTTTTCCAATGTTGTACTTTTCTGTGCATGTACTCACAGTACAAAAATAAAAAATAAAAACAGAACACGTTTGTTTATGAAGTCAACCAAATATTTGTAATGTGTGTGTGTGTGTGTGTGAATTCAGATTTGGCACACAAATGAAACAACAAGTAAGTGTGCAAGACTTGCACAGTCAGGCAAATACATACTTCAAAATATGCAGTCACTCAGTCTTATAACCTCAAACAGCATGACACTGACAGAAAACCCCCAGACAGCTACACTAAGCTAAAGTGACATGTCAAGGCAAGCCGGACAAAACCAAGCATCATCTTTCCCTGGCAAATGATCAAGTCCAACACATGCCGTGTGGTACCACTGAACTTTGCAATTTTCACTGTCACAAGCAACCATGTCACCACTTTCAGGCTTGCGACACAAACACCACACACTGACTTTTCTCCAGGTTCCAATTTCTCGATGTATTTCAGTTTTTCTTTGGCCTTTCGCCGGCTTATCCTTTTTCGATCAAGACACGGTGCCAAAGACTGAAGGAAGCGGAAATCTGGCAGTGCTGCTTACCAAGATGGCCGACGCATCACGCGTGCATGGGAACACCTACGTCATCGCGCATTGCCGATTACACATGTCGTATGCATTAAGAGCGATTACTTCCCTTTGGTTATTTGATATCTTAACATCGCTCTGCCTCATTCTGTTTGAGATTCAAAATTAATTTGGCAAAACATTCCTACTCTTCACGATTAGAGGCGGTCACGCTGCTGATGTTTGGTATGTGCCCAAGTGGAAGGATGCTCAGTCGTATCCCCATGGAAACGCTTTGACAGATCTGAATTATTGTGGACCTGATAGCTCACACGGAAAAGAATGTATCGTTAAAATAATCGCTGACGGTCTCCAAAGAAAGGCCAAACAGTATGTCAGTAAAAGAGACAGTTTCCGCCCCACAGAAGTGGTTTTCTTTTCAAGTTCTCGCTCCCAAAACTCTGGTGAAGTATGCATACATGTGTGTTCCGGAGAAAAATGAGGCAGTCTTAACATCCAATGAGACCATTCAATTATTTTTTTTTAATTAGAAAAGAAGTGCAGGTCAGTCTCCCTGACGCCAGTAGCATGTAAGGGCTCATAGCACATTGTCTGTCCATAATCACTCCATAATCACTTATCAGTATCATCAGCAGCAGAAACCATGGGTTCATAGAAACCATGGGTTCATAGCAGGTCACTCATGTGAAATCATACTGCTCACCATCATGCAGGACATTCTGTCATCACGTGATGCCAAACTGACACCATCATCCTGATCCTAGACTTCAGCAAGGCATTTGACACAGTACCCCACAGCAAGTTAATCCACAAGCTGGAATTCAGTTCGTCGTGCGCGAATGTTCACACCCAACTGACAAGCACTCACACACACACACACACACACATACGACGGCGTACGCGCGCGCGCACGTAAACGCACTCAAACACAAACGCGCACGCGCGCACACACACACACACGCACACACACACACACGCACACACACACACACACACACACACACACACATATATAATGACTAGCATGCTGTTGTCTCCCTTTGACCAGATTATTGTATCTACGGTACCTATATACTATCGGGGTTTAATGTTTGGATCAGTCATGCGCACCGTCTGATACTTCCGTACAGAGTGCCTGCCATGTGGTCACCGAATAAACCGTTGCACCTCACCCTTCTTGTGTCCGTTGGTTTTGTCCGCATAACAACCCCAAGACATTACAACACACACACACAAACACACTCAGTCGTGACACGCACACACACACTGGCACACACGCACGCACACACACACACACACACACCGCACACACACACACACTGCGGTATCTATGGAGGGTAACTTTGGCGAATATAACTTGATTGTTTACCGAGCGCGTCGTTCTTTTATCGGAACTGATCAGGTTTTTCTCTGTGTGTGTGTGTATGCCCACAGAGTGTGTGTGGGTGTATGCCCACAGAGTGTGTGTGTGTGTGTGTATGCCCACAGAGAGTGTGTGTGTGTGTGTGTGTGTGTGTGTATGCCCACAGAGTGTGTGTGTGTGTGTGTGTGTGCCCACAGAGTGTGTGTGTGTATGCCCACAGAGTGTGTGTGTGTGTGTATGCCCACAGAGTGTGTGTGTGTGTATGCACTGACACAGAGTGTGTGTGCGTGTGTATGCACATAGTGTGTGTGTGTGTGTGTACGTGTGTATGCACACAGAGTGTGTGTGTGTATGCACACAGAGTGTGTGTGTGTGTGTGCGCGCGCGCGGCCGGTGCATGAGTGTGTTCACTGTGTGTGTGTGTGTGTGTGTGTGTGTGTGTGTGTGTGTGTTCGTCAGTGCTGGTCAGCTGGACGGTGTGTGTGTGTGTTTTTTTGCTGTGTGCGTGTGTGTGTGTGTATGTCAGTGTGTCGGTGTGTGCGGGTGCACTGCGTTTGTGCGTGTGTGTGTTTATGTATGTGTGTGTGTGTGTGTGCGTGTTTGCCCGCGCGGGTACATGTGTGTGTGTGTGTGTGTGTGTGTGTGTGTGTGTGTGTGTGTCTGTTTCACAACTGTATGAGGCGAACCCTTTGGTTTGCGCATTAGCGAGCTTCATAAAATTCGAAATAGACCGACAGAAATACGCAATTCCAAATCCTGTTTGTGTGTCAGTCAGGTGTTGTGCAATCCATCAAATCACACCACACAAATCCCGATGCAACTCAATCAATCAATCAATCAATCAATCAATATGAGGCTTATATCGCGCGTATTCCGTGGGTACAGTTCTAAGCGCAGGGAT
This sequence comes from Littorina saxatilis, assembly GCF_037325665.1. Taxonomy (NCBI): domain Eukaryota; kingdom Metazoa; phylum Mollusca; class Gastropoda; order Littorinimorpha; family Littorinidae; genus Littorina; species Littorina saxatilis. Next base: position 31,110,222 of record NC_090255.1, read on the forward strand.
TTATTTATTTTTTATTTTTTAATTTTTTATGCGATTTATTTATGCTGTGTGAGATGGAATTTTTTTTACGCAATACATCACGCACTTCACATCGGCCAGCAGATCGCAGCCATTTCGGCGCATATCCTACTTTTCACGGCCTATTATTCCAAGTCACACGGGTATTTTGGTGGACATTTTTATCTATGCCTATACAATTTTGCCAGGAAAGACCCTTTTGTCAATCGTGGGATCTTTAACGTGCACACCCCAATGTAGTGTACACGAAGGGACCTCGGTTTTTCGTCTCATCCGAAAGACTAGCACTTGAACCCACCATCTAGGTTAGGAAAGGGGGGAGAAAATTGCTAACGCCCTGACCCAGGGTCGAACTCGCAACCTCTCGCTTCCGAGCCGCGGGCGGCAAGTGCGTTACCACTCGGCCACCCAGTCATTACCACTCGGCCACCCAGTCGTTACCACTCAGCCACCCAGTCGTTACCACTCGGCCACCCAGTCGTTACCACTCGGCCACCCAGTCGTTACCACTCGGCCACCCAGTCGTTACCACTCGGCCACCCAGTCGTTACCACTCGGCCACCCAGTGCGTTACCACTCGGCCACCCAGTCCGTTACCACTCGGCCACCCAGTGCGTTAATACCACTCGGCCACCCAGTGCGTTACCACTCGGCCACCCAGTCGTTACCACTCGGCCACTCAGTGCGTTACCACTCGGCCACCCAGTGCGTTTCCACTCGGCCACCCAGTGCGTTAATACCACTCGGCCACCCAGTGCGTTACCACTCGGCCACCCAGTCGTTACCACTCGGCCACCCAGTGCGTCACCACTCGGCCACCCAGTCGTCACCACTCGGCCACCCAGTCGTCACCACTCGGCCACCCAGTCGTTACCACTCGGCCACCCAGTCGTCACCACTCGGCCACCCAGTCGTTACCACTCGGCCACCCAGTGCGTTACCACTCGGCCACCCAGTCGTTACCACTCGGCCACCCAGCAACTGAAGCAACGATGAAACAACCCATTAATTTTTAACGACACTGCATGAGAGTAATGATACCACATACAATGCATCTCTCCGCCATCCTCAAAACACGCATACGAAGCAATCACCCAAGCGTCAGATCACAAAGGGACAATACGATCAGTAACGAGAGATAACTGTGTGATGTAGTCATCACTCTAATTGCACTAACTGTATCGTAGTACTACCAGAGACTATAGAGTATGTTTTAGTGTGAAGCACGATTTAGGCATGCATGACGACAGAAATGACACAGGTCAGCAATGGCATTGGCTGCCAATGGTGTTACACGCTTGCGGCACGCACGCATGCACACACACCACACACGCGCGCACACACACACACCCAGTTGCATGTCAATCAGAACCATCCCTGCTGTCAAACTGTCCCCGTCCCCTTTCTCTACATCCCCATACCACCCGTCTACCACCCACCCCCCTCCACTACCGCCCCACCATGCACCCCAAGCAACTGGACCAATCAATTCTCTGCCCACTGGCCCAACCCCTTCATTTTTGTCCAGTGAATAACATCAATCTAGCGATACTTGTTTCTGGGTAATGAGAGAGGAACAGAAACGCAGAGAGAGAGAGAGAGACATACACTGACACAGAACCTGGAGTATCACACGGCGCGACAGTTGGTTCACATTTACGGCTAACTGCACGTACGACATTTTGTCAGGTGAGGAAAATGTTTGCATTGGAATGATGGGAATATTTCCGACTTTGTTTTTGTTACGTTGGTGACATTAAAATCTGTGTAGGCCTATATCTGGGACCATGTAAATAATTATGGTAATCATCATAACAGAACGAGGAAGATTATGGCTGGAATAGGTGAGCCCGTAATTGTTGGTATTACAGTAGTTGTGAAGCATTGTGTGTGTTGGCTGACAAAATGTGAACTTGATAAATGTACACAAGTGCATGCAGGGGTAGCGGAGCTGGGGTAGATGGAGGGTTGGGGGGGGGGGGAGGGGCGGTGCGGCGACTTGGGGACACCTCCCTGGCTTTATCTTTTTTTTAGGGGCGAGGTAGTCAACACTACTTTATAATAACTCAATAAAGAGTATAGTGTGCCAGTCAGATTTATTCAAATATAAATTATAAATTTTTTCATCAGTCAGACGAGAAGCACGATTGAAGCACGCCACAAATACAAAGGAACCTACTAAAGAAAGAAAAACCCACACACAATTAAATCGGCAGGATGTAAGTAAATTCAAGAACGTAAATAACAACGCAGAAGCAAACAATACAACTTGATTTTTGTTGAAAACTAGAACGCTTGCCAGATGAGAGAGATCGGACACCGATTGACCCAAAAAATAGATTTCGCTAATATTTTGCGTGTGATATTTTCCGAGTGTGATGAAACAGGTATGACAAAAATGAGAGAAATCAATCGGACAGATTTTCTGCTACAAATTTTTAAAACTTTGAAAATGATGACATGCCAAGATTCAGATAAACGAGGGTTGTTGGGTAGTGGAATGGGGTTTCTGCCCGATCAGTTGCAGCCACAGGACCTACTTTGGAATTGGTATTAATCCCTGGTTTACGTGTGTTGTAATGATGTGTTTCTATTTGAATTATTGTAACGTTTTTGTTGGCTAAAATTAGATCAATTTCTCAATTCGCATGAAGATATTTCCTGGAGCATCTATTAGATTTCAACAACAAAAATGACACAAATGTCAAGCAGGGTCCCTACAATCACATATCAAACAAGACTAGTCGCGTAAGGCGAAATTACTACATTTAGTCAAGCTGTGGAACTCACAGAATGAAACTGAACGCACTGCATTTTTTCACAATGACCGTAGTCCGCCGCTTGTGCAAAACGGAGTGAAACTGACGAGCCTGTTCAGCGCGGTAGTGGTTTCGCTGTGCTGCATAGCACGCTTTTCTGTACCTCTCTTCGTTTTAACTTTCTGAGCGTGTTTTTAATCCAAACATATCATATCTATATGTGAACAGCTCAGATCATGGGTCAATGAAGTGTTGCACAGACGTCAAAAACAAAGTACAAGATATTGCACTGTAAGTGGTACCACACTGTTGCTTAGTGTCTGTAGGAAGCTACACGGTAAAAATAGAAAAAGAAAAACACGATTCTTGACTTTGATGGGCTTTTTCTGCTCGTAAACACACATTCTTCTGCTCATCACAGCATGCCCCATTATTGAGTTTAAAACACCAATTAAATTTGTTTTGAATAAAACTCACAATTTTACAATAAGAATTTAGAGACCTGAATCAATTAGGTATATCATAGGGGAAGGGCCCCCAATATGGACCACCTTTTTATTATAGCTAATAACTAGCTTGTTTTATCACCAACAAGTATAATATTTTGCATGGTGGTTGTTCTTTGTCTAGGGTACCCTCAAGTTGAATTCCACCTAGCAAGCTGTGCTAGAAACTCAGCAAAAATTAAACAAAGAAAAAGTTGCTAGTGGTCCATATTAGGAGAATGGGCTCCTAATATGGACCTGTGAGGCTCCTAATATGGACCACTTTTAAATACTCCACAAACATTCAAAATAACACGCTTCAACCAAGTATGTCACTTTAAAGTTTATTCAAACGTAAACCTGAACAATTTCATTCAGTTCAACAAGAAGAATCGACCTAGACACAATCATTTGTCGTAGTAAGCGTAGACATCCGGTCTGCTCCCCGCCTAATGGCCGATGTCTTCCGTCTTCGGGGGACTACGTGGGTTTAAATTTGGAATGGTCCTTCTCCTAGAGGAGTTTCCTTGCAGGGATAGTGAGCCTCCTCTGCCCTCGTTTTAATTTTGGAGTGATCTTCTCCTAGGACAGCTGCCTTCCAGGGTTGACGAGCCTGTCCTGCCCGGCTATTTAACCCATAGTTGGGAGAAGAAGAATCAAAATACAACAGAACAGTCACGAAGAACAGAAACGAAGCGGACTCATCAAAATTGACAGGGCGAGAGATCGCCTCATAGTGCAGTGAAATTCAACTTTATTTTACGACAAAAGAATCAATAGTTCGTATGTGTGAAGTAGAAACAACAACAACTTTAAACCTCATCTCTAATGTCGAAATTGTGTATGCTGATAAATGAGCAAATGCCCTTGCGAAAAAATCATCAAACTGTAAAACTATTTTATCGACACATAAATACATCGTCAACAGGAACAAAACAGATACATATCGTGAAACAAATGAAAAAAGTCAACACGGACAATTTATGTTCATTACTTTCGAAGTTAAATTCGGCAAAAAGTGTTAAAGAAACGACGGGTGGGCGGAGGGGGGGGGGGGGGGAACGGGGGGCCAGGAGGAAGATATTAATGGTACCGTGCCTTGATGATTTAATGTGAATCAAAAAATTGTCAGATTGTCACTGCTAATTATTAAAGAAAAAATAATATGGGGGGTGGGAGGTGGTGAGGTTAACACAACCTGGGAATCGAGTTTGCACGATGAGTTGCGTTGTAATCCCGAACGCATAATGCAAAGCTGCTCTGAGTGATTATCACTTTGGTAAACAGTGGCCACACGGTAAACCTATCCCATGTAAACCAAACAAAACATGACACCGGTGCAGGTTAGGAAACCAGGCACATCCTGCACTGAGCGGCGCCGAGAGATTGATGCGAGATAAAGTTTATATTTACTGCCGTGGACTGGTCGGGGGGGGGGGGGGGGGGGGGGGGTGTTGAGGGGGAGGGGGTAATAATCGGGTAAAAAGGAAGTGGATTCAGCATTGTTAACATCAATTTGCTGTCATTCCTGGACAACTCCATGGCAGACAAGCAGAAATAAATATAGAATAGAACACTTCTTATAGGCGAACGCGGCAGTTAAACAAGAAGAGCAAACGCTCGATCGAGTCACTTTCGCAGTTCTGAATATTATATGAGGCATCAGATGGACAGGAAGAAATTGCTATTCACAACACAATGAGTCACGTTCACATAAAATTTGAGCCCGGTCACTTTTATAGTTTCCGAGAAAAGCCCAACGTTAAGTTGTGTGTTGCCGAACAGAAAAGGCTAGTTATCTCCCTTGTTTTTCTGATAACGTTCGTAAAAGGCTACAGATGTAAATACTTTGATGTAAAGAATAATCCTACAAAGTTGCAATCACATCCGATGAACTTTGTCAAAGATATAAAATGTCTAATTTTTCCTTTGACGCTGACCTGTGACCTTGAAAAAGGTCAAAGGTCAACGAAACCATCGTTAAAGTGTAGAGGTCATTGGAGGTCACGACTAAACAAAATATGAGCCCGATCGCTTTGATAGTTTCCGAGAAAAGTCCAACGTTAAGGTGGTGTCTACGGACGGCCGGCCGGCCGGCCGGACAGACTAACACTGACCGATTACATAGAGTCACTTTTTCTCAAGTGACTCAAAAATCAAAATAGTTAAGCCCTTCGCGAGACATGGCAAGCCAGCGTAGGTCAGCTGACAACGCACACGAACTCAGAATCAATCTCTCTCTCTCTCTCTCTCTCTCTCTCTCTCTCTCTCTCTCTCTCTCTCTCTCTCTCTCTCTCTCTTTCTCTCTCTCTCTCTCGGCACACCCTGTCAGCCTGTAAACGATTATAACAACAATTGTATAGGTCCAATTCATTCTTCTTACTCGGCGTGACGTTATCAAATGGATCGGCTAGCTTTACTACCCTAAGGGGCACAACTCCGCTCATACTCTCTTCGCGCCGCCATATTGGATGCCGTCTTTGTTAGTTTTCTTCATTGCACTCTTGTTCTTTTTGCGTATTTCACTGTGTATGCAGACAAAATGAAGAAAACTGTGCATGCATGAGTCCAAAGGGGATCTGCCTTTTTAACACAACAGCACAACATAAAAAGTAAAGCAAGAATACATTATTATATTCATTTATTTATTCTTTATCTCACTGAAATTACCATGCAGACAGTGCATCAAAATTCACAAGATAAAGCTCTCAAGACAGGCAAATGAGGTACAATGCAGCTCAGGTAACTACTGCAAAGTATAATTTTCAAAGCATCCTATCACAGTGTTCACTCTAAAGGCACAACCGATGATTAGCGCACTGCACACAGCAAAAAATAACCAGTTATAATCACGTCTTCTCCGGTCTTCTCCGCTCAGTAACTTCCTTCCAGTTGTCACCCTGATGGTAAACAACTTTAGGGATCCTAAAGTGTGCCTGCTGACTGCAGTTTTTGGCCACACAACGTGTCATTTTCACTTTTGTCGAGTCGCCACCCAACGCTCAAGCACTGTCAGAGATCGTGCAAGGCATCCAACATGGCGGCGGATGACCAATTCCAGAGAGTTACGACCCGTGATTCTCATACCGCGCGCGCCGAGTAGAAATGCTGTTGTTAACTTGAGTTTCTGCAATGGGCCTATAGGAGAAGAATACACCTGATGAAGCATCCGTCCCTGATGGTCGTGATGGTCCGTCAGTAGTTCCCCGAGGTGACCATGGTTGTTGTTCTGAAGCCGATGGTGATGAGGTTGCAACATCTGGTCGTGGTGATACCAAGGGCTGCGTTGATTCTGAAAACATGTATTCAGAAACAGGTGATCTGGATGGCTGCGATTATGATTGCTCCGCATCCACTGCTGATGGTTGCAATAATGTGGTTCTTGCAACCGGTGGTCGTGCTGGCAGTGGCGACGGCAGCGATGTTGAGTACAGCAGTACCTGCAATGTGTGGACCCTCCCGTGAGAGGACACCTCCCTTAAAAGGACATCTTCTCTTGTCCCTTTTTATATTATTTCTACCAAAGTATACCTGTCATGAAAGGACACCTGCAATGTAGGGACACTTTTGGCTGGTCCCAAGGGTGTCCTTTCATCACAGGTACCACTGTATTCAGAAACTGATTGTGGTGGAGACACCTCTGATTCTGTAGCCAGTGATTGAAGTGGCGGCGATCTAGCAGCCTGTACTTAGAGGCTGTGGTGGGTGAGACGGTGAAAGACCCTGTGAACTTGGAATTGCAAATACCCTGGGCGACCCATCGGCTGACGCATAAAACTCGCTGCTGTCAAACACCTCTCTGGAACATGGCCATATGCCGCAGGATCTGAACCCACTGATGGCTGTGCTCATCTTGGCAGCTTTCAGATATGCCTCATTGAACAACGTGCACACCTGACATGGGGTGACACGTCGTCCTGGGTGGTTACGCAGCCAACTCTCAATGGCCTGGTCGTAGTAGGTTTGCAGGGGTTTGAAGAGTGAGCGGTCCATGGGCTGCATTTTGTGTGTTGTGTGTGGTGGTAACGACAACAGGATCACGCCGTTTTCCTTGGCTTGATTGATTGCTCTGATGTTACAGGTGTGGCTCTTGTGGCCATCAAGAATGAGTAGAACTTTCTCATCCACTGTCGGCTTTACATGTCAGATGAAATGTTCAAGTCTGTCGCAAAAGGTGTCAGTGTCCATCCACCCACTCTCATTGCTTGTGACAATGGAACCAAGTGGCGCTCCATCCGCTAGTTCTGGGGGCATACGCTTCCGTTTGAATATCCCCATGGGTGGTACGTAGTTGCCATTGGCCGACACACAGCATACAACCGTTGTGTTTGTGCCACGTTCCCCGCTCGAAAGAGAGCCTATTTGATGTGTTCCCTTCTGGCCAAGCACCTTCTGGCACTTCTTCTGGACAGTGCTGACGCCAGTTTCATCCATATATGTAGATGTGTGAACCTACCAGTCCGTTTTCATCGATGATCTTCTCAAGCAGGTCAAGGTAGCGATAAACAGCTTCTTTGTTGAATGCTTGGGCTCGAGCCAATGACGTTGGCTCCGGCTGCCTCAAACTAATCTCAGGGTGCCTTCGCATGAACGTCTGATAACTCCTCTGTCGCAAAATTGATCATTTCTTTTAACAAATACCAAATTTGGCACAGTAAGAGAGTTTTGTGTTCTGAACAAATCCTGATACAGAGCCATTGTGAAATATTATTATTTAACCCTACCCCCCCCCCCCCCACCAGCCATAACGTCACATATTGGCTATGGTTCCCTCAGGTGTCTGCCTCTATGTACAGAATTAAAATGTACATTTATGCTCCAAATTGCACCACATTTTTGGTTGAGGTAGTTTGAGACATGGGGCCGGATTACATTTACCCCAGTTGCCATGGCAACACTGGCAAAGAGTGCCTTTGGCAACACCGAAGGCATTATTTTGCTCCAAATCGATCCAAATTTGATGTGTAGACAGTTTGAGGCATGGGGTGTGTTATGACTGGATGTCATGGTTGCCATGGCAACAATTCATTTGCAATGTTGGAAATGGCAACAATGACGAACACCGCGGAAGGTGCTTTTTTGGAAGGGAGACGGTGCAGCAGACCGCATAAGAGAGAGAGAGAGAGAGAGAGAGAGAGAGAGAGAGAGAGAGAGAGAGAGGGAGGGGGGTGGGGTGGAGAGTCAAATGAAATAACAACAACAAAACTAAAAACAAACAACAGCAGCAACGGTTTCAACAAATAGCAAGGTTTCCTACCTTAATTCTGACAAGTCGAGGAGCAACCATTGCATATGCAGAGAGCGGTGCACTTTAGTCCAGTCTTGAAGCATTTGCAACGTTTGCTGCTGCAGCCCGTCTTGCAACCACATTTCAAGAGTTCCTGGCAGGTTTCTGAAGCCTGTGGAAGGGTTGTCCACAATGGATGCCAGTTTCCTTTCACAAACTGCCACCCCCAGTCAGATGGATCAGGAAGGGGTGGGGTTGGATTGGATGCTTGGCTCCAGATATGTGCTCCTTGGTAGACTGCACGTTTGCAATGTTGTATTAAAGCCTCCTTGGATGGTGGGATGTGGTCAATCTGACGCCCAGTCTTGGTGAAGAGATGCTTTCTGGCATTGTTCACATCCACACAATTGCTTGTTTTGTCATACAGGAGCACAACATATCGTTCAAGAGCCACCATGTCGACTGCAGTGAGGCTGAATGGGTATGTGCAGAGACGGCAGAAAGTTTCTGTTATATCTTTGAAGTTGTGCCATGTATCCCATGCCTTCTTCTTCCCAACATTGTTGAACGAGGAAACGGTGTCGCAGCCGGTCATGCTGTGAAAGAAAGGCAGACAACGTGCTTTGTCTATCCCAACTGCCTTTGCGATGTCATGAGCAGCGATGTACCGGAAATGTTTGCCAACTCCCATGGCAATCCACACTTCCAGTCCAGGATGTTCTGTCACAGCTGCTACAGCAAGGACGACCACATCTGTGTCCACCACAGTACGAAGCAACACACGATTGCTAACCTGTGCTGCATGGGCAAGGTGGACCATCATCCGCGTGTCCGCTTCTTCATGACTGCATGGCGATATGCCAGTCAAATCCATCGGTTGGTTGGAGAGAGCGATGGGACCTTGAGTGGTGATGATACTTTTTTCTGTCTCCACTGTCATGACGCATTGACCAAGATAGTTGAACAGCTCTGTTTTGTTGGCATCAACACGAAGAAAACTGCTCCAGTTTTGCGGGATCGCTGTGACAGGAGTAACTCTTTTCCTTTTTCCAAATCCCCTACTTTCTCTTGTGCTGTCGGTCGGGTCAGTCTCCACACACGGCTGATTCCTTGACGAGGTGTGGGAGCTTGAGTACTTCTATGACCCCGAGAGCTATGCCAGCGGGAGTGTCAAAACTTCTGGTAGCGTCTCGCATGCTGGATAGGTCAACGGAGAGAGGTCAGACTAATATCAGCAAACTCTCCTCGAGTCATAAGGGGCATGAGAAGGATACTCATGTAAATAAAACCATGGGCAGACCGGACTCATCAGCCATGGCAGGCAACCGGTCTAGGAGAGGGACACCCTGAATTCAAACCATGGGCAGACCGGACTCATCAGCCATGGCAGGCAACCAGTCTAGGAGAAGGACACTCCGAATTCAAACCACCCCCCAACGAAGTCGGAGCGATGCTGACTGTGTTTCCGGACACAGTGTGGGAACCTAAACTAAGTTCTTGGGAGACGAGCTCGCACGCCACCACTATGGATTATGCCTCAGATTCAGACAGATATTTCGATATGGTGTCGTTCCCGTGGACCTTTGCCAGGCGGGAACGGTGCCGGACCCTCAGCCTCAAGGGGGTCCACCTCAGCGACTGGCGGCTCTGTTGACTCGGGAACCAGGGGAAGACAGAGTAGAGCGACTGGTCGAACTCAACATCCAGCGACAGCCATCAGGGTTGTGCAGTGGAATGCAGAAGGCGTCCAGAGAAAGAAACCAGAGCTACAGGCTTTTCTGAGAGACAACAACATCGACATTATCTGCATCCAGGAGACCCACCTGAAAGAAGACCGCAGATTCTTCGTCAGAGGTTATGACACCTTCCGACGGGACCGGCCGACCGGACACAAGGGTGGAGTCCTCACCCTAGTCCGACACAACATCCCGGCAGCTATGACGGCACAGACGGCAGACGGCGACCTTGAGTACATCACCATCAAGACCTTCCTGCAGGGAGAAGAACTCTCCATCACCAACGTCTATAGCCCACCTACCACCAAGCTGGACCTCCACACCATCCAGCTCCCAAACGAGAAACATCTCATCGTTGGCGACTTCAACGGCCACTCCCCAGCATGGGGCTACGACAGTACTGACGCAAGAGGAGAAGACATACAGGACTGGATGACCGACAACCAGCTCATCCTTATCAACCAGCCAGATGACAAGCCATCCTACTACTCCAGAGCTTGGAAGAAAAGCTCAACCCCTGACCTTGCCATAGCCACAGAAGAGGTAGAAAAAAGGACCACCAGAACTGTCAACGACCAACTGGGAGGAAGTGACCACTTACCCATCACCCTCTCCATTGCTGACATGCAGACCATCCTGGAGTACCACAGAAAGAAAGCCAGCTGGAACTTCAAGAAAGCCAAATGGACCAAGTACCAGCTCCACGCAGAAAGCCTTCGCAACACCACCTTCACGGAGGACATCAACCACAACGTAAAAGAGCTGACACAGACCATCCTAGCGGCTGCCAGGAAGTCCATCCCCCGTGGCTTCAGGAAGGACTACAAACCTTACTGGAGTCAAAGGCTGGCCTGCCTGCACCAGCGACTTTCAGAAGCCAGAGAAAGCATGGAGCAGTCCCCATCCGCTGAAACAACGACCATGCACAACCAACTGAAGGAGGATTTCAACAAGACCAAGACACAAGAACTGCAACAAAGCTGGCAGGAAATCACCTCCACCATTGGCCTCGATTCAGACACAGGAAAACTCTGGCGTCTCACCAAAATTCTAAACGAAGACAGCATGGCCACGCGGGGACCTACAGTACTAGAAGACAGCGGAACCTTCCACACTGGAAAAAGAGCAGCAAATCTCCTTGCCGACGTCTTTGAGACCGAGAGCACCATCAAAGTCCCACCCCAAAGAAAGAAGGAAGTTGCAGAACAACTTGAAACCAGACTCCGACAGCAGAGAAACGCAGCCCCACCAATGACCTCAGATCTTACCATGGCAGAGCTCGTCGATGCGATCAAAAGACTCAAGTGCAAGAA